>NC_084537.1:9413191-9713191 GCF_024500275.1 Phycodurus eques
ATTAGGTTACGGGTATTAAAACAGGTTCAGGGTTTCAAACTCCGGGAAGGGTTTCTAAAAGGGGTTTAAAAAAGGATTGGGGTTTCGAATTATGGTTTCAATAAATATTGTAGAATTGCAAATTAGGGTTTCAAGATTGGGTCAAGTTTTTAAATGAGGGTTTCAAGACAGGGTTCGAGTTTTAAAACTTGGGTTAGTGTTTCAAATAGAAATTTTAAAACAGGATTACAGTTTCAATTCAGATTAGGGTTTATGACAACTGCCAGGTTTCAAACTCAGGTTAGGGTTTCAAATTGGGGTTTTACTCGCAAATTACGGTTTCAAGAAAGAGTTAGCATTGCAAATTAAGTGTGTTAAGGTTTTCAAATTAGGGTTTCAAGACCGGGATAGGGTTTCAAATTATGGTTTCAAAACCAGTTTTAATATGTGATTCGTAGTGTAAATAATAGTGAGTAGTTCATGTGTACCTAACAGAGGTCAAAAAAAGATAATAATGCTAATCATGTATCATATCGCTTGGTATTGAGAGGTGTGTTTTTATGTTCATCCACTGGGCGTCGCTGCTTCCCATTAGTTTTTGTCAGCAATACAATACATTAGTACTGTCTGTACACGGTCGTTTGTGGGTTCATGCAACCAAGACGAATCCTTTATCATTTGATCATATTGTGATCATTTATTCATTACACCTTGCCTAATTGTAAAATAAAACACCTGCCATCATGAGTTGGAATAAGGATTCCAACTCAAGAATAAGGATTTTCAATTGTAAATACTGTTAACATTCACAATTGATAGCTCCCATGACATTCTGAGCAGATCGTCACAGAAAAGTCACTCTTAAACACCCCACACCACAGGATAATCACTGTACATAATCTTTCAGAGATGCCGAGTAATCTGTCTTTTGCTGACTTTGGAACAGGGGAGATGCTAAACTTTTATGTGATTCTTGGTATCTGTGCTGTTGTTGTATTTCACATCACAATCATGGACTCCAGCTCAGTCCAGCTAATTTTTTATGTTGAACACGTTTAACATTTACGATTGTTAGCCTAGACTAGACTGTTCTGTGAGCAGAGCAAGGAAGGAAAGATCACTCTTCGCACACACCTCACCACCAGAAAATCGCTCAGCATAATCTTTCAGGAGATCCGACAATCGGGCTTCTGCTGATTTTGATCGGGAGTGAAATAAAATGCTGAAATGTGTCCTGATTGTAGTTGTTGTTGTTTTCTGTCACAATCACATCACAATGTCTGTGGCTTGACCCAACTCGGTGTTCACCACACATACTTTATAAGGATTTGCCATTGTGAATTGTGAACATTTTTAACATTTACAATAGCTAGCCCCAAAAATTTTTCAAGCAGAACAGTGAGGAAAACAAACTTTTAACACACCCCAGACTACAGAATAATCTTCCAGAAATATCCGATAATCAGGCCTTTAGTGACTTTGATCCCAAGAGAGGGAAAAACCTCAAATTTGGACCGATTATCGGTATGTGTGCACCCTGCTATACATTTCCGGTCACCGATCCTGATCGTTTTCCGAGCAGATCAGGGTGGAAAAATCATCAAAATAAGAAATCCAACTAATAACACACCTAACACCACAAAATAATTGCTGAGGATAATCATTTAGGAGACATCGGATAATTGTACGTATTTGTATGTATGTATATATATATATATATATATATATATATATATATATATATATATATATATATATATATATATATTGATCAGAAGAGTAGGGAAAGGTCCGGATTTGGACCGATCATCGGTATGAGTGTATCCTGCTTTACATTTCTGATTGTTGGTCCCGAGCAGATCGATTGTCTGGGAATTTCTATTCACTAATTTTCCATTTGAGGCCTGCAACACGTTCTAAAAAAGATGGGGCAGGGGCATCTATACCTCTGTGTTAAATAACTGTTCTATTTCGTTTTAACAACACTCAATAAGCGTTTGGGAATTGAGGACACTAATTGTTGAAGCTTTGCAGGTGGAATTCTTTCTCATTCTTACTTGATGTACAATTTCAGTTGCTCAACAGTCTGGGGTCTCAGTTTTCATATTTTGCGCTTCATCATGCGCCAACACATTTTCAATGGGAGACAGGTCTGGAATGCTGACAGGCCAGTCAAGTACTCGCACTCTTTTACTACGAAGCCACGCTGTTGTAACAGGTGCAGAATGTGGCTTGGCATTGTCTTGCTGAAATAAGCAGGGATGTCCCTGAAAAAGATATTGCTTGGATGGCGACATACTGTATGTTTGTCCAAAACCTGTATGTACCGTTCAGCATTAATGGTGACCCACTGCCATGGGCACTAACACCCCCCCCCCCCCCCCCCCATTTTTTAACTTTGCGCTGATTACATTCCGGATGGTCCTTTTCCTCTTTTGCCCGGAGGACACCACTTTCATGATTTCACAATTTGAAATATGGACTTGTTAGACCAGTCAGGGTTCTGCTGACTTTGATTGGAAGGGAAGGAAAAGGCTAAAACTTGGACCGATTATCAGTATGTATGTATTTTGCTTTACATTTACAATTGTCAGTCGCAGGAGGAAGAATCACCCCTCAACCAACCCACACCACAAGATAATTGCTTGCTCTTTTAGAGAGATCCAATAATCGGGCTTTTGCTCGCTTTGATTGTAACGGGGGAAATGCTCAAATTCGGACCGATTATCGGTATTGACTGTATGTATGCTGCTTTAAAGTTCCACTTGAATTCCACTTCATATTTCAACACACTGTCAACTCAAGTCATCATAGCAATCAAGGTCCTCATGACGTATCCTACCAAATACCATAAGAGGGAATGTTTCAGATGATAAAACATACTGACAGACTTCCAAAGTTCTCCCAAACACCAAGTTAGAAACCTTCCAAAGCAAACATTGTCCTTAGTCCATCCAAACAAGGATCCCAATGATATCAGTGACAGGAATTTATGAGCTCAATGTGACGTATGTTAGGCAATCCTGCTTTGACGAACTGTGCCATGATATCATGTGCACTTCATGGAGATCCATTCATTAGTTTTTGCAACTGGAGCAGACAAAAATATGCCATGATTGGTTAATTGAGGACAAGTGGTCAGCCTTGACGACCAGGTGCATTCTTTGCTGATTCAGTTAAGCAGACAACTACAGCTGACAAGCAATACTATGTTGTTTTGTCCTGTCTTGTTTTCTTGACTCGTGTCACACGGCCACGAGGAACAGATACCGCAGAAAGTTAATGTAGTGGCTGAAAAAGAGCTTGGTGTGCGCTTTGCCAAAATACTGACAATAGCCTTGTAAGTTGGGAAAACAAATTGCTCTCAACACCGGTTCTACCAATGGACATGAAATTTGGTGGACCTTCCTATTATAACACGATGCACGAAAAGGTCTCAAGGACCCATAGCCAATATTGAAGAAGAAGTCCTTCATTTTGGTTTGAAGTAACCATTTCACACTCAGTAGGACCCTCTAGAAAGTTGGGGGAAAAAATAGCCCCTGAACACATTTTCTCCTAGTGACAAGAAATTTGGTAAACATTTTAACAGAACACATGAAAAAGTCTCAAGGACCTATGCCCGGATTTGAACTGGAAGTCATACATCTTGGTTTGGAGAAGCCATTTCACATTCGGTTCACGTCCCCTAGAAAGTTGGAAAAAATTTGCCCCCTGCACCAGTTTCACCTGCGGATATAAAATTTAGTGGGCATACACTATATCGCCAAAGGTATTCGCTCACCTGCCTTGACTCACATATGATCTGAAGTGACATCCCTTTCTTAATTAATAGGGTTTAATATGACGTCAGTTCACCCTTGACCACTACAACAGCTTTAATTCTTCTGAAAAGGCTTTCCACAGGGTTTAGGAGTGTGTGTTGGGAATTTTTCACCACTCTTCCGGAAGCCTATTTGTGAGGTCCCACACTTACTGTATGTTGAACGAGAAGGCCTGCCTCTCAGTCTCTGCTCTAATTAATCTTAAAGGTGTTCTATCCTGTTGATGTCAGGGCTCTGTGCAGGCCAATCAAGTTCTTCTACACCAAACTCTCTCATCCATGTCTTGATGGACCTTGCATTGTACACAGCCATGTTAGAAATGGAAGAACCGTTCCCACAAAGCTGGGAGCGTGGAAGTGTCCAAAATGTTGGCTCCTTAGTTCAAGTGAAAGGAACTCTGAAGGATTCAACATACCAAAAGCTTTAGAACAACTCATTACTCCCAACTTTGTGGGAACAGTTTGGGGTTGGCCCCTTCCTGTTCCAACATGACTGTGCACCAATGCACAAAGCAAGGTCCATAAAGACAGGATGAGAGAGTCTGGTGTAGTTGAACTTGATTGGCCTGCATGAAGTCCTGACCTCAACCAGATAGAATACCTTTGGGATGAATTAGAGTGGAGACTGAGAGCCAGACCTTCTCGTCCAACATTACTGTGCGGCCTCGCAAATGCGCTTCTGGAAGAATGGTCAAAAATTCCCTACACCTACTCCTGAACCTTGTGGAAAGCCTTTTCAGAAGAGTTAAAGCTGTTATAGCTGTAAAAGGTGGATTGATATCATATTAAACCTTATTGATTAAGAAGGCGATATCGCTTCAGATCGTATGTGAGTCAAGGGAAGTGAGCGAATACTTTAGGCAATATAATGTATTTATCATAACAGGACACCTGAATAGTCTCAGGGTCCTCCAATGAAAAATAAAGAGGAATTCTGCCATTTTACTTTGAAGCAGCCATTTCGCACGAAGTCGCACCCGCTTGAAATTTATATTAAAAAAAATTAAGCCCCAGGTACTAGTTTCAGTAATTGACACAAAATTGGATGGAAATGTCTATCATAACAGGATGCACGAAAAAGTCTCAAGGAACCATGCCTGAAATTTAACAGGAAGTCGCACATATGACGATATAAGTAAAAAAAAGAGTACTCGTCCTTAATTTTCCCCATCAATAAAGTATATCCATCTATCTATTGTTATGATGTCTACCAAAGTGGTTGAGAAATAGATTGTACACTGTATACTCCATCAAGGATCTTATATTAATGGATTTTTAATAATGATGAAGGAGCAATAGCACACCTGTTGAGAGTTCAAATTCATTAAGACTTAATGATTGAATTGCCACTGAATTCATTCCAGACTGCAGTTGTTGAGCGACAGCGTTGAAGCATTCTTTTGGCGTGGGGGTTGGGGTTCATGTTTTTGAGTCCGCTTGCCTTCAGTGAAACTCAACTGCTACGCATGTTAATTCGCTCAGTTTCAATTCTGGGGCAACACACAACAGAAAAAGTCACTTCGTAAGCGAGAACTGCCGGGGGGCTTTCACTCAGGACACACAATGAAACACGCATGTAGATCGTTAAGTTGAGTTGGGAATTAAAGGCACATGTGTCAAACGGAAGACCCGTGGGCAAAAGCCCATGTCATGTTTTCATCGTTCAAACTGGACCCACAGAGGGCAATCGGAACTATAATGCGGCCTGTGATCAAAACAAGTTTGACACCTCTGATTCATTTGTTGATCATTTGTAGATAAAGTAAAACAAAAGGTGGATGGAAAATATCAAATTGATTTTTTTCATACTAAAATAACAATGCATTATCTTATTTTATTCTTTATAATGAATTTAATGATAATTAAGTGATCAATTATTTATTGCAATGAAAAAGTGAAAGTTTTTTTTACCTTGCTTTTTCTGTTTTACGTAAAAGTGTTTATTTTAATAATAATGTAATAAGGATGGTCAGTTTTTAATCGTACTGTTTATTTGAGTAATAACAAATGAACAAGTTATTTGATTTTGAATGACATTTCTTGATTTTCATTTTCATTTACATTAGAATTTTTATTTTACTTAAATGTTTGTATTTTATTATGTAATATAAATCAAACAACCAATGAGACAATTGATAGATAGATAGATAGATAGATAGATAGATAGATAGATAGATAAATAAAGACAAACATTTTAACTAACAAATTTTATTGGCAGTCCTAATATGTGTTTTATATATTATCCATCCATCCGTCAACATATAACCAAAAACCCATTCACACTTACAGTCATACCTACGAAGAGTTTAGAGTCTTCAATTCCACCGCCCCGCCCTCATATATTATTGTATATTATAGGTTATAGACACTACATGTCGATGTTTGTATATATTATTTTTTTTGTATTTATTTTTATTTTATCCAAATAATTATTATTTTAGTAATGGAAATTACGATTCATCCTCATTTTGAATTTAAGTATAGCCTAATTAATTTAATGATAATAAATGCAAAATACTGTTATTTTAGTTACCATTTAGTCACTGATGGCGTAGTGGTACACTCGCCTGACTTTGGTGCAGGCAGCGTGGGTTCAGTTCCCACTCAGTGACGGTGTGAATGTGAGCGCGAATGGTTGTCCGTGTCTATATGTGCCCTGCGACTGACGAGCGACCAGTTCAGGGTGTTGTCTGCCTCTCGCCTGAAATCAGCTGGGATAGGCTCCAGCACCACGTGACCCTAACCAGGATAAGCGGTGTTGAAAATAGATGGATGGATGGATAGTTACCATCCATCCATTTTCTTTTACCCCAGGGTCGCGGCCTGCTGGAGCCTATCCCAGCTATCTTCGGGCGGGAGGCGGGGTACACCCTGAACCGGTCGCCAGCCAATGTATAGTTAGCATTTTTTAAATTTTATTATTTACAATTTTAAAAAATCTAACCAAATATTGCAAGCCTGTTGATAATCGTGACATGCTTCACTTCTTTCAAGTTGACTGACTTGCACTTTTGTGCACTTTTCGTATGATTTTGGCAATGGGCCTCCATGTGCTTCATAACATAAACAGCGACACGCCTCCCACTGCACTCTCGTGCTCAGATTCCATTCGTGCCTCGAGCCTTTTTTTTTTGGAGCCCACAGCTACATTAGTAACCTACGGGGCGGGTGAGGTGGGGGTGGCGGTTGGGCGTGGGGGGAGCATCTCATCTCGAGGAACTGGTTGGATCAGAGAGGCGGGGGTGGGCGCTCGTCACCGGGTTGGACAACAGAGGAGCGAGCACGACGAACAACGACCTCCTTTGCACTCTCATTGCTGCTGCTGCGAGGGAAGGGCTGCCACCGTCACCGCGGACTCAGGCCTGCAGCGCCTCAGCTTTGCTCCACATTTGGCTGCTGAAGATTACATTTCATGAAAAAGGACAATCCTGACATTAAACATCACCTTACATCTGTTTGAATTCTCAATTCAGCTTGGCTTGAAACCCTACTTTAAAACCCTATCCCTTGTTTGAAACCCAGATTCAGTGGCGTGCAAGGGAGGGGTGGTATACGACCTTGGCGGAGGGGGCATCCAAAACGGGTCAGGATGGGGATTGATCACAACCCCCCCACTCAAGATTGTTTTGCGAGGGTGTGGAAAACTACCGTTACTCCCCCCAAACCCTCACCACCGTCCCACCCGGCATTTGTTTTTCAAGGAGAAAAACTGCGATCTGGTGGGCAATACAATACATGTCCTTGCCCGGGCAGCTCCTGAGCTTTGGACACCACTGCCCTGATTTCCAACCCTATTTTGAACTTCAAACCCTAACTTGGCACCCTAACCTAGATTTGAAACACTAATTTTAAACCTTATAACCCTGTCTTGAAACTACTTTGTAACCCAAACCATATATTGAAAACCTACTTTGAACCCATAACCGTTTTTTGAAACCCTACACCTGGCTTGGAACCAAAACCCTATCTTCAAACCCTAATTTGAAAGCCTAAAACTAGTTTGATATACTAAACCTGGCTTGCAACATTTATTTGCAATCCCCAACCTGGCTTGAAACCCTAATTGTAAAATCTAACCCTGTCTTAAAACCCTAATGAGAAAAACCTAACTCTAATTTGAAACACAAACCATTAGCTTGAAACCATAACGCTATTTTAAAACCCTAATTGGAAAACCCAAACTTAGTTGTAAACACATAAACCTGCCATGAAACCCAACCCTGTCACAAGATACTAACCCTGACTTAAAACTTTACTTGGAAAACCTAGCCCTAGTGTGAAACACTAAACCTAACCCTAATATGTAATCCTTCCCATCCTTCTGTTATTAAAAAAACAAATTAGAAAACCTAACCCTGATTTGAAACTATTAACCAATTGAAATTCTAATTTGCTTGAAACCATGATTTAAAAACCTAATCCTGACTAAAAAATTAAAAAAAAACCTAACCCTAGTTTGAGTCCCTAAACCTGGTTTGAAACCCTAAACCAGTCTAAAAACACTGGTTACAAAAACTAACACGAGTTTAAAACCCTAACTCTATCTTGAAACCATCATTATTACACGATTATCTTGTCTAAAACCCCCAATTAGAAAAGTTAACCCTAGTTTGAAACCCCAAACCTAACTGAAAACCATAATTCGAAACCTTAACCCTGTCTAAAAGCCCTAATTGGAAAACTTAACCCAAGTTTGACACCTTAAATCTGGCTAGAACCCGCAATTTAAAACCCTATCCACGTGTATTAAAACCCTAATTTAAAAACCTAACCATAGTTTGATACACTAAACCAACTGGACCATTTATAGTATTTGCAAACCCAAATTTGTCTTAAAGCCCTAATTTGAAACCTCAACCAGAGTTCAAACCCTACATTTGCAAGAAAAACGACCAATCCTTTTTCAAAACATCGCTTCCTATGTACTTTCATTGTCATTTTGTAGCCTTGTTTCTCCTGAGAATGTATGTACACTACAGTATGTCTAACAATGGGCCTTTTCTTAGCAGGCCTTGGCCTCTTTAAACCCGGAGGGCCCTTCCCACAGCACCAGGGAGGCAGCCGGCCAATCACAAACAGGCTGGGCGAGGACAGGAAGGTGGAGCTTCCCATTGAAACAAGGGTGTGGTCCTGAAACTTGCCTGATCTCTAGTACTTGCAGCGGGGCTTTAAATGGAAAACAGTAATTGGGCTCCCGCGCTAATCCTGGCCTGACGCTCACTCATACGCATCTGGAGTCCCCCCTCCCGCCCCCGCCCCCTCCAGCCAGACCTCACTCCCTCTGACCTTTTGGAATATCTGCACCCGGGAGCCGATTGAACGCAGACCCGGAGCCGGGAAGTGGCCTTGCAGTTAGGCTAGTGGCCTGCTGGTGCTCCTCACCTCACTGATCGGTTTTTGGGTTTGATTGTCCGAGTGCCCGCCCTGGCTGTTACAGGAGCAAGAGCTGAGGACTCAGCAGGTGAGTCACGACCTGGATCTGATATAGCTTGCACCACCTTTGCACACACTTCTTCACATGAATGCTTCTTCAACAACTTTTACGAAACTGAAGGCTCCGGAAACCAATTGTGGAATTTATTCAACATAGATCAGGCACAAATTTTAAATTCACTTCATGTTGGAGTAAATTCCTGTCTTGTGTGCTGTTGTTTCTCTTTAGTTTAGGTCATGGGTGCCCAAAGCTGTGTATTCTAGTAATAATAAATTAAGACCGTGGTGCGCGTCAGAAGGTTATGAGATCAAGTTAAAAAGGTCAGGCTTTTTATTTTGAATTGTTTAAAAACAATGAGGTTGAATGAAAAATGTTCAGAATTTGTTGCTTGAAATGTTTTTCCCAAAAGACAATCTTACAATACATGACACTACTTTTTATTTTTTAAAAGAATTCTCAAAGTTGAATGTTAAAAGCTATTTTATATTAAATGATTTAAAACCACTCCTTTAAATCGGTGATTTGTCATATCCCTTTTTATTTAAAACATGTTTTAAAAAGCGAGTTACAATATATCACATTACTTTTTAACTTTTTTATTAGTTGAATGTTAAAAGGTGCCTTTTTTAAATTATTTAAAATTGTGACAAAAACATACAAAAAAAAGGTATGTTACAATGTATGTTTTTTATCCATCCATCCATTTTCAACACCGCTTATCCTGGTTAGGGTCGCGGGACGCTGGAGCCTATCCCAGCTGACGTCGGGCGAAAAGCGGACTACACTCTGAACTGGTCGCCAGTCAGTCACAGGGCACATATAGACACGGACAACCATCCGCACTCACATTCACACCGTCACTGAGTGGGAACTGAACCCACGTTGCCTGCACCAAAGTTAGGCGAGTGTACCACTACACCATCAGTGACTGTATGTTTTTTATGTAACTTTTTTTTCCAAGTTGGATGTTAAAAGATATTGTCTTTTTTTGTTTAAAATTTATAAACAATCTTTACAGATTACGACAAATTTGTGACTTTTATTAATCATTGCACAGGAAAAGAACATTACAATAATTCTGAGTATTTTTTTTTATTAAAAATTGTTTAAAAAAAGGAATATTGCAATAAATCACTTGACCTTTTTTAAGATTAGGTGTAATGTTTACAAGGCTTCTTTTATTTAAAAAATTTTAAGAAATTTAAAAATTTTCTATTTTTTTTATTTCAAAAAAGAGTTCCAATAAACCATGCTACTATAATTTTAAAAAAAATTGTCAATTTCAATAAAAAAAAATCAAATACACCTTACTAATGAAAGAAATGTACTTTGAATGTTACACAATGTTGACCATTGTGATTCAAAAAATGAAAGCAGAAAAGTTGAATCGAAGGATAACTGTAATGCATCCATCCATCCATCCATCCATTTTCTGAGCCGCTTCTCCTCACCAGGATCGCAGGCGTGCTGGAGCCTATCCCAGCTATCATCGGGCAGGAGGCGGGGTACGCCCTGAACTGGTTGCCAGCCAACCGCAGGGCACATACAAGCAAACAACCATTTGCACTCACATTCACACCTACGGGCAATTTAGAGTGTTCAATTAACGTGCATGTTTTTGGGATGTGGGAGGAAACCGGAGTGCCCGGAGAAAACCCACGCAGGCACGGGGAGAACATGCAAACTCCACACAGGCGGGGCCGGGGATTGAACCCCGGTCCTCAGAACTGTGAGGCAGATGCTCTACGCCAAAGTGCCGCCTTAACTGTAATGCAAAGAATGTAAAACAAATTTTGAATGTTACAAGATGTCACACTAAAACTAATAACTTTTTGCTTCCTCGCTGATAGCACAAAGCTCAGATGTGGACTTGCTTTTCCTCCTTCTCCTTTCAATACATTTAACTGCTTATGCTGACCTCCAGAATATTGGATTGCTTTTATTTTAGGAGATTCCATTTTCTACTTTAGTATATCAGTACGTCTACCTTAGGGGGAAAAGTTTGTTTCATCCATGGTTGATGTTATGGCAAGTCATGAACATCCCCCATGTAGCTTTTGGATTCCGCTCGTACTGAAAAAAACAAAAATGTAGCCTACACAGATTGGGTTATTTTCCGAAACGTTATGTTCTGTACAAGGTGGTATGCGACACTTTTCCAAACATGCCCCTGGTGTTTATTTGGCACTCGCACACCCTGATAAACCACCGTGACTCGGCTCGGTATGGGCCAAGATGTTCGCCTCACCCGTCTGACTTGATCTGTGAGTCAGCCGGGAAGTATTTCATTGTTCTTGACTGACAACACACTTCAAAGTGAATGAATGGCTAGTGTAAAAATCTACTTTTATCCTTTTGTGATTTCATCAAGGCTTCCCATGTAAATGCAAACATGATGAAAACATCAATCCAAATATTGGTAATATCGATACCGGCGTTGGTATTGATATTTCAGTGTCGTGCGTTCGATACTTGAGCTTCTGTTTTTGGCCCCAGATTTGATTGAATATAAATATTTTGTGTTAGCAGTGAAATGGATACTGTATACAAAAACCTTTAACAAGGATAATAGTAGATGTGTATTTTCTGTTTACTTAAAAAAGTTGCTTGGAAACGTTGTTCGTGTCCTATTTTGCTTTACATTTTTTTCTACAGTATATCGGTGATACTGACATGATATTTGCTTTGGTATCGGATGGATACCAAATCTTGCGGTATTGCACAACACCAGAGAAAACCGAGACGAAATCATCTTTATTTCAGTACAATGACTACGTGTAAATTTTGTGGCCTTTTTGATCATCCAATGTCACTTAAGTGGTCTAAAAAGTATTTACTACAAATAATGTGTGCCCTATCGTCTACAGTATTTACGCTTATAGCGTCCTATCATCTATGCAATGCTTGAAGTGTGATAAAGTCATTGCATTTGTGCATATTTTTGCTCCTTCCACTGGGAGTTTCTGATAGTTCTGAAGCTGGCTGTTCGTAATATATAATTTATTTTTTTTAGTGTTGGATTTCACAGAATTCCTAGATATTTTAGTGGGAAATTATCCAATCGCACTTAATTGGTCTGAAAAGTATTATTTACTGCAACTAATGTGTCTTTGTTCATCTACTATATCTATGTTGGCAACATAGTGACAGGCAGAACAATTAAATGTTTTACTTAGGTTGATCTTAATTAACCCTTTGATGAAATGATAAACCTTACTTGAAACACTAATTGGAAAACGTAACCATAGTTTGAATTTCTAACCCAGTCTAATTTGACACACTACACCAGTAGTTCTCAAACATTTTACACCATGTACCACCTAAAAAAAAATAATACTTCAAAGTACCACAATAATAACCAAAAACAGTAGCTGGTAGGCTTTGCTCCTTCAGATTAAATGCAAATGAATTGAACGGAAAAGTTCAATACTGTACAACTGAACTGTACTCAACCAATGTAAAATATGTGCTTTGGCTCAAAAAAGGAGAGGAAACACTGCTGTTAGATGACCGCTGTGTGCGTCCCTATTGTCAGTGTGCCTTTTAATAAGCCTGCGCAGCTGCCTGTTGCTTGTTCAAGTGAATGTGCAACTCCTGGGCCTGAACTTTGCTAAAAACAGATGGTGACTCTGTGTTTCACGTCTTGTTTTAGGAAAAGAGGCGAGCAGTCACCATGCTGCAAGAAGCTGGAGCCAATATTTTAGAATTCTACAACGCTCTGCTGTCGAAATGCGGTGAGTTTACGCTCCAGTCAATCTCCGGTGACCCTTGTCGACAGGCTAAACCAACAAATGCTACATCAACAGCGAATCATTCTCACGTCTGACGGAACGCTTATCCTGTTCAGGTTACGTATAAGCTTGAGCCCAGCTGACTTTGAGTGAGAAGTAGGGTACGTCCCGGACTGATCACCAGTCAATCACAGGGCACACTCATATTTACAACTATTGACAATTTAGAGTCTTTGGAGGAAGCTGGAGTGCCCTGACAAAACCGGAGCGATAGATTTAAAGGCAAAGGGCAGAATCTTCAATGAAATTAATCAAATGGATTAAAGTGCACAGGTAGCTGGTAGAAGGAGGCCAGACTGGGAGTTATGTGCTCCCTCTTACGTGTTACAGTTAAGAAGCGAGCAGCAGCATTTGAGGGAGCGCTGGCTGACTCCAAAGTAAAGTGCATTACAATAATCCATCTAAGATTTGATGAAAGCATAGGTTATTGTAAAGTGCTGCTTTGTAAGAATAGGTTTACAGTGTGTTTAAACATTGTTTAAATGTGTTTAAGCAAATGGGAGGGGCAAAATTACATAAGAAAAGTATTTTTTAAGTGGTTCCTCCATATCACAAATTTTCACCTATGGCGGGTGGTAATTACTTACTGTAATGCCCTCACCAGTGGAAAAGGAGAGCCACAGTCATGATGCACTTTTCAGCTGTTTATTGAACACCAATAGAACAGTAAAACACAAACACAGGAGCTGCTGTCAGCCACAGCTCACGCCCAGACACTCGCACGCAGACTCGCTGATGTCACATCACCAGGCCCCGCTCGTAAAGGCACCCATCTAACACACGGACATTACACTACGTACAGTATCTTCTGAACAGTGATCCCCCGTTTATGTGTATAGGGGACAATCTGCATTATAGACCATATAAAACGTGTTTTAATAGTTTAACCCCTCCCACATGCTTTAAACACACTTAAACTTATTAAAACGCACTTCTGAAAGTATTCCTTCACACCTGTTCTCACTGTCAAGAAATAGAAAACTATTGTATTGCATCATTTTGAGGAAACAAAAAGAAGACTCTCACTCACACAGTTCTCAACAAAACAATTTGCAATTTTTTTAATAAGAAAAGGGTAAGATAAAGTATAAGACGCATATGGATATACTATACATGGAGACCATCTCAGCTTGTCAGTGTGACAGTAATATTAGTAGTTCTTCACAGTGAATAAAGAATATATGATTGCGAGCATTTTTATATTGTCTGTATACATGTGTTGCGCCACCGTTTTGTGTTAAACTATCTGTTGCTTAAAGGGTTGTAACACCGCCACAAAGATGCTAATCGTTACCATGTGCCTATAGCGTTTCCCGTTATGTGTTAACATTAGCATTAAGCTAGCAGGCTAAAGGCGAAACTATGTGGTTGTTTTAAATACACATGTGCAAGCAGATCTTTGTTTTGTGTTTAGTTTGACAGTAAACTTCGACTGAGGGTGACCCGTAACAGCTTGAATCCTCTTTTTTTTTTTTTTAAGAATATTAATTGTTTCTGAATATTTCTTATTTCTATCTTCCAAATCTTGGTGTGAAGTGAGTTGATTCACTGCCACCATACAACGCTTGTACTGTATCGCAACTCAAAGCAAATAATTGCCTGAACGAGGCAAGTCTGGTCACTCTTATCTCAGGGCACCACTGTAATTGCATCACTTGTCAGATTTGATCATGAAATTCTCCTTGCGTGCCTTTCAGACGCCAGGGTCAAAGACTACCCGATGGTAAACTGTCCCACAAAGATGACGAGCCTGCTGGTGGGCTACGTCATCTTCGCCGTGTACTTGGGGCCTCGATTGATGGCCAACCGGAAGCCCTTCCGCCTCAACACGGCAATGGTCGTCTACAACTTCGGCATGGTCGCGTTCAACGCCTTCATCGTGTACGAGGTATGAGAAATGTGATACAGAAGGTGAATCTTGTTGATTTGATCTGAACTGGCTGGGAATGTGTCTTGGCTCGCAGTTCATGATGTCCGGATGGGGCACCACCTTCAGTTGGAGATGTGATCTTATTGATCCCTCCAGCAGTCCACAGGCTCTTCGGGTAAGGAAGAAATTCTTTATTTAGTAACATTTTATTAATCTAAAAAAAAAAAAAAAAAAAAATACATTTTTGGACCAAACCCCCAAATGAGGGATTTGTGGGGAAACATCGGGCTTTGGGTCACAGCACTTCAAATTGGAAAATTATTAAATTAAGAGTCCTTTGTAAGTCTTCATTATTTTTATCCCCCTGCAAACAAATGTCAAAACACATTTGGAGATGCATAGCTTTCATTTTTACTGAAAACCTAAAAAAAAAATACTTCAAAAAAATGAATTTAAAAAAGGATGTTTTTGCAATTAAAAAAATGAGACGCGTTTTTCATTTTGACTGACAGAAGATATATAAATGGCTTTTTTGGGGGGCGGGAAAAAAAACATATTTAAAGTGTGAAAACAACTATTTGAGATTCATACATTTTATTTTTACTGAAAAACTTAAATACGTGTTTTTATATCGGAAAGAAATAAACAAAACCAGATAGTGTATTGGATTTTCTAATAAAACAAATGGAGATGGATGCTTTCATTTTTACTGCCTCACCTCCCAAAACATTTTTTGTTTGTTTTTCATTAGGGGGGGGAAACTTATGTCTAAAACAAAAAGGTGGGGAAAACAACAAATGTCGCAAACAAAATTAAAAACATTTTAGTTTGCAGTTTTAGCTTTTTCTTTTTTTCTTTTATTGTTAAAGAAACACAAAGAAATCTTTGGAACAAAGATTAATTGATAAATCTTTAAAAAAATGGAGATGCATGTTTTTTTTTTCATTTTATTGACATTTTTTACTGGGGAAAAACAGTCTTTTAAAATGTCTAAAACATATTTTGGGTTTTCCAGTAAAATAGATATATTGCGATAAGAAGCCAGCAATGGTACACTATAAAATGTTAACATGAAGAAAAAGGCGGCAAAAATAGACGGCAGCATTGTATACATGGCTCGGGAAATATGATTCATATATGCAGTTGTGAATTGAACCAGCAAGAGTATGCTTTACGATGGATACAATGTATGGAGATGCGGACAAAGAGCAACAAGAATAGTCAGCAGCGACTATACATTAATGCATAAACACTATACATACAGTACATGCAGTTAGGAATGAAACCAGTAAGAGGATACTAGATACTGTATACTATGCTGTATATGCAGGTATGAAGAAAATACAGCAAGAATACTCAGCAGCGTTGTATGTGACGACTGTACATGGACTCAGAAAATGTTTTTATTATGGGATGGGGTTATTATTTGGTACATTTGGACTTAAATATTTGAAAAATACACAACCGATTAATATTTGTTGTACAGCCCATTCATGTCCATGTCAACACAACTCTTTCCCTTTGTTTTCGTCAGATGGTGCGAGTGGCTTGGATGTTTTTCTTTTCCAAATTCATCGAACTGCTCGACACGGTGAGCAATGCAACATTGTGTGTGTGTGCGTGCGTGTTTTTTACATTTTTGAAATTATGATCATTATTAAACTTGTGTTCCGTAACTGAACATCAGTTGATATCATTTCAGGTATTCTTCGTGTTGAGGAAGAAACAAAATCAGATCACATTTCTCCACGTGTTCCATCACTCTGTCATGCCCTGGTCGTGGTGGTGGGGCATCATGCTAACTCCTGGTGAGGGCCGCCTCATGTTCATACCCGTCGTACATACTGTGCGGTCAGCATTAAACATAATGACAATGTCTGAAAGCTGATTGATATTTTTTTCCATTTCGTCAGCCGGAGGGATGGGCTCCTTTCATGCCATGGTGAACTCCATGGTCCACGTCATCATGTACACGTACTACGGCCTGGCAGCAGCCGGGCCGCGCTTTCAGAAGTTCTTGTGGTGGAAGAAGTACATGACTGCCATCCAGCTGGTAGGTAGCGCAGGCTTTTTAAGGCAGTTAAAGTATAGGAATTTGCAAGGGCTGGCTTTAGAATGGCACAATGTAAATGGGGAGTGGGGGGTTTTGGGGGGGGGGGGAATACAATTACTGGAAAGGAAAAAAAAAATGTTCTATATATTTATATTAAAATAAACAAAACAAATTTATTGAGTATGAGTTTGGGCTGAATTCATTTATTTTTTAAAGTTCTATAGAATTTCTATGCTTTTTATGTCTAAGTTAAGTGTTAATGGACAGAAAATAATAACAACAATATATAATACATTTAATTGATATTCAAATATTTTGAAAATACATTTAAAATTGAGTTTGTTTTAATGTATTGAGTTAATTTGGGTTGAGTTTAAATATTCAAATAATATTTAAATACATTTTATTGAATTTGTATGGATTTATTAGGTATGAATGCGGGCTGAATTTAAAATGGCTAAATGTAAATGATAAAATATTTGAATCAACAATTTTTTGAAATGACTTTTATCCATCCAAATCCTAAAAGCACTGAGAGATTGGCTCTCATCGATTTGATCTGGACTAATGTTCCTCATAAATTTTCAGCACTTGGTGTTTTTGCAATGACTTGAGTGACCGCTGTGTTGTTGCTGCAACCCAAACCAGTAAAACCTCTCAATCAAAACCCTGTGTACTCTTCGAGGGATCTTAAACATTTGTTTTTAACTGAAGTAGAATAGAGCATATAGAACCCTGATGGCATAGACTTTTTTTTTTTTTTTAATGATATTGATATGATATAAGAATGAATAATTGTGTACATTTTAGATAGACATGCACCTTTCAGGAGCTGCAGAGTTAAGGGGCGCAATAACCCTTGGTTTACTCATGAACTCTCTGAAACTATTCATGCACGAAACCTAGCCTGGGCAAAGGCGAGAGCAACAGGATCTTCTCATAATTAGACTGCTTTTAGAGCACAAAACAAAAAAAAAACAAATGCTCTTCGTTTATCAAGAAAGCAAAATCTGAGTATTACGTGTCGGTTACTACAAAAAAATTAAATGACCCTCAGAGGTTTTGGAGCGTTATAAAATCATTTTCTGTCACCGACAGCTCTCCGACTTTACCGCCTTTTGCTATGAATGATTCTGTTGCTATTCGTGATAAAAAGGAGTTAATGAATTGTTTGAACAAGCATTTTGCTTCTTCTGGATCACTGATTAAGATCACTCTACCCCTGTGAAACCCAATACTGATGTATTAGCGTCTACTGGCCAGTCTTTCAATTTTGTGCCCTTTTCTGTGCAGCGTCTTTGTCAGGCCTTAAAACATCTAGATCCTATAAAAAACCCACAGGACCAGATTTGATGGATCATTATTTCTTGAAGCTAGCAGCTGATTTTATAGCGGAGCCACTTGCATATCTTTTTAACCCTACAGTGGTCACAAAAGAAATTCCAAAAATGTGGAAGTCTGCCTTTGTCCTCCAGTTATTGAAAGAGGGTGGGTGACCCTAGTATTTTGAAGAACTATAGACCTACATCAAATTTGTCAGCACTGGCAAAAATTCTTGAATCTCTTGTGAGTGATCAGCTAAAGGAGTTTTTATAGAACAATGATATTTTATCACCTTATCAATCAGGTTTCAGAAAATGGCATAGCACTGTCTCAGTTGCGATGAAAGTGTAAATGACCTTTCTGTAACACTTGACAAGAAACAACACTGTGCTACACTCTTTATTGATTTGTCCAAAGCTTTTGACATACACCGTGTTGTTTTAAAATTTTAGACTTCTGGGCTTAGAAGAAGCCGTCGCTTTGTTGTCTAACAAACTGAGCAGTTCTTCACAGTGCATTACATATAATGGTGTATGCTTAGATATTATATCTGTTCAGAAGCGTATGCCACAGGGTTCTGTGGTAGGTCCACTTTTGTTTACCATTATGTGAATATGCAAAACTCCATCTTTATGCAGATGATGCCATTGTGTACTGCTGTGCTGCATCTCTCGCACAAGCAATTGAAAATTTGCAAAATACCTTTGTGACCATTCGGAATACAGTGCATGAGCTCAAACTTGTTTTGAATGCAGATAAGACCAAGCTTATGTTTCAAAGACCAGACAAAATGTCCTTGTGCTGTCCGCTCTTGATGGAAAGGAGATTGAGGTTGTACACTGTTTTAAACACCTGAGCATAGTGATTGGCGACTCCCCAAGTTTTAAATCGCATGTATTGTAGCTTATGAAAACAATGAGGCTAAAACTGGGTTTTTATTTTAGAAAAATGTGGCGACAAGATTTTTACCTGTTTTAGATTATGGTGAGTTGTTGTACATGTATGCCTCTGCACAGTGTCTCCATCTGGTTGATACTGTGTACCATTCGTCTTTGAGGTTCATCACAAATTGTAAAGCTCTGCTTCCCCGTTGTGAGTTGTACTCTCGGGTTGGATGGCCTGTGTTGTGGATCCGCAGGCTCACTCACTGGTACACCTTTATTTATAAGGCAATTCTTGGTCTCCCCCCCCCCACAAAAAAAAAACAAAACAAATCTGTGTGTTTTTATCAGGCTGAAAAATACAGGAGAGTATTCATTGCATTCTAAAGACCTTAATGCTCGCTGTTCCCAAAGCTCGGACAGAAATTGGTAGAAGGGCTTTTGAGTACTCGGCACCCAACATCCTGGAATCTGTTGCAGAATAACGTAAAGATCAAGGAACTGGTGTCCTTAAATGTTTTTAAATCTTTAATGAAAGAAATGGAAGCCGTTTCTATAGAATGTTGTTTTAGCTCAGCTGCTTGAACAATGGATTTGAAGGTATAACTCGTATATGGTTAAATCCAAAATGTTGCCTTAATTTGTACCCAGTCTTTCCTTGTATGTATGTAACTTCTGTTTTTTGCTGCTGCTTGTCTCGGCCAGGTCTCTCTTGGAAAAACAGGTTTTTAATCTCAAGGAGACCAACCTGGTTAAGTAAAGGTTCAATTTAAAAAATATATTTTAAAAAATTTAAAATGTCAACATTTATAAAATACATTTTTAAATTGTATGTATCATGTATAAATGTATATTTTATTAATACAATATTTTAAAGTAAAATAAAAATAATACATAATAACAAATATACAGGATAGAAATACTGTACATTACATTAAAATACAGCTTCTATGAAGATTGGGTGAGTATGACTATGAGCTGAATTTAAGAGGGTAAAATGTAAATGTATCCCCCCCAAAAAATCTATAAATATATATTTATATAGATATATATTTTTTTAAATGATTAAATTAAATCAAACTCATACAGCTAAAGTGGGTATGACCTTTGGTTGAATTGACCATTTCCTAATTTTTCAAATAAATTCCATTGAATTTGTACGTGTTGTGTTGTCCGGTGCACGCAGACGCAGTTCATAGTGGTGTCGGTGCACATCAGCCAGTACTACTTCATGGAGACGTGCGAGTACCAGGTGCCGCTTTGGATCCATCTCATTTGGATGTACGGCGTGCTCTTCTTCTGCCTCTTCTCCAACTTCTGGATGCAGGCCTACATCCGGGGGAAGCGGCTCCCCATTATGTACCTCAAGCGCGGGCGCGACCAGACCCCGCCCGCACCCCCGGTCGCCAACGGCACCCACCAACACAACGGGAACGCCGACCACCACAACCGCAGCCTCAACAATGGGAGTCTGCAACTGGGCAAAGTAAAGGAAATCTAATTTTTTTGGGGGGGGAGGGGGGACCCTGAAGATGTCACAGTGACTCTACTCTACTACAACTATAGAACAACCAAATCTATAGAAAGTTGTTTGAGCATTTTATCATATTATTGATCTCCAGTTTAAGGTCCATGTACTAGTACACTCTTTGTCCTCACTAGTAAGACAAATAAGAGACCTGGTAGAATAACTTGTGGCTTACTCATAACTTTTTTTTCTTTTTTTTTTAAACCCACTTCTGCCTTCCTATGGAAAGCCATTTAGCATTTATTTGATATCCAGTTTATGGTCCATGTACAAATAAACTCTTTGTGCTTACCAGTAAGATAATTCAGCACACGTATAGAACAACTAGTAGAATAACTTTTTTTACTCGTAACGTTTTTCCACAAATACATGGACCTTAACAAGTAACACTAGTTGGCATGTGTCATACATTAGTAACCTCCTCAAACCTATTACTAGCACCAAAATGGCTAGTAGTTTTGCCTCACTATTAACATGTAGTTGTCCTAGTAGTATGCCAAAATTGTCCTACTAGTGAGCTGAAAAGTCTTCATGGGAAGTCATTGGAGTATTTATTCAATACTACTTTACTATACGAGGGAATTACTGTGCTGCACTAGTAACACTATTAGGCCCAACTAACTTTTTTTTAATACTGAACGTGTCTGAGTGACTATTAACTATAGAATAACAAAGTCTATGGATAGCCGTTTCATCCTTTGTTATTCTTGATATCCAGCTTAATCGCTATGTACTAGTATTCTCTTGAACAGCACTAGTAGAAATACTGTTGGGCAAGTAATGTTTTTCCCCCCACCGCTGTATGACATTTCTGCACACGAGGAAGACAACTTTGGCATACTAACAAGTACGTTACTAGTGAGGCAAAGCTGTGCACTAGTTGACATCTAGTGCTACTAGTACTACTTGTGAAGCCCTAGATGTTAACTAGTGAAATTTTATAGTCACTAGTCGTACTAGTAGCACACAGTCGTCAACTAATGCACAGTTTTGCACTCGTAAACATATACTTGTCCTACTAGTATTACAAGTTGTTCTAATATTGTGGTCAAAGAGTGTACTAGTTCATGGACCTTAAGCTTAATATTGAATAAATGATTTGTTCAAGACAAACTGTACTAGTATGCGCTTAGGTGTACTAGTCAGCCAACTACATGTTACTAGTCAGGCTAAACTATGCACTAGTTGAAAACCGTGTCCGACTTGTACCAAGTGTGACATCACATTCTACGACCTAACATTTAGCGCTCAACTACTAGTACCAGTCGTGCACAGATGTCAAGTAGTGCACCGTTTTGTATCACGAGTCATTGTACTGCTTGTGTGCAGAAATGTCATGCATTAGTAGAAAAAAACGTTACAAGTCAGTCACTACTGTTCTACTTGTTCTACCAGGGCTCTGAATTGTCTTACTAGTGAGGACAAAAACTGTACTAGTCCATGGACCAAAGATCTAGAATAAATGCTCTAGCGGCTTTCTGTACAAATTTGTTTTGATTGACATTGTTGGGATATGAATGTTGTTTTTTTTTTTTTTTTTTGTCAGTGATCTTGTGAATTTTGTCACCACACTGTGATGCACGCACATGCTTTTGTACGTATGAAGTTCGGTGCTCCTTTTTCTCACGGATAGTGTTCCTTTCTTAGCAGTTTTTGCGGTCCGCTACTAGTACCACCCTGTTTGGCTGACACCAAACTCGTATCACACAAGAGTTTCCACTGAAGACTAGCACGTGTAAATAACCTGCAAAAAAACTTTTCATTGTACATGACAAATTTATAGTTTTTTTGTTGTTGTTGTTGCTGTATTATTTATCTTTTTGAAATAAAACACATTTTAGATATTAAGGTCGGTGTCATTTGGAAAGCAGTTGGTTTGCACTTGGTAAGAAATAAGCCACATCATTTTTTAATTTTGTGTATTACCTTAGTATTGGTGAATTTTGCATTTATGAACATAACTTGCTTTTAGGCCACAATAGAAACGTGCTTAATTCATACTTGATATTTCTTTCTTGGCAAACTGTGACCTGTGAATGATTTTATTTTATTTTTTTTAAATCGCCAATGAAGTGTAATGGACAGCTACAGAAAGTAAACTGTTACTAACCCTTAATTTGATAAAAAATTAAAAGACTGGACCTGTATTGTATAGAACAGAGTACTAATGTTTTATGCATTTATTTTTCCACAATTTGAGAGTTCCACTTCCATCCATCCATTTTCTGAGCCGCTTCCCCTCACTAGGGTCGCGGGCGTCCTGGAGCCTCTCCCAGCTATCATCGGGCAGGAGGCGGGGTACACCCTGAACTGGTTGCCAGCCAATCGCAGGGCACACAAACACAAACAACCATTCACACCTACAGGCTCAGAATGTTACAGTGGCTTACAATAATCCCTCCAGCCATCCATTTTCTGTACAGCTTTAACCTCACTTGTGGGAGAAAAAGAAAAACAGCGAGTGCCTATAAATACAACAGCATTTCAACACATGGATCCAATACTCCATATTTTACACTGCGTGTATGTGGCGCATAGGCACAGTGTCGACTTCACCAAGCAATCAAGTGTCACTTACCAGAAAGTAACATTAATCTGTGTACAGTATCCAACAAAAATCAAGCCAGCTCTGCTTACCTTTTGGCAATGACATGATTGTGTGGGGGGGGTCTATTTGAAATTTGATTGACAAATTAAATCAAATGAATTTTAAAATGTAAAGTTGACTATGTAAAACAGTTCACTTCTTGAAATGTATTTCAATTAAAATGAATAAACGAATCAAAATTTAGACGCTAGATGTCATTACCAATAAAAGGTCTTGCCAAAATAGTGCTAATAGTGTGTAATAGGTTGTATTTGTTAGTCCAATTTTCTAGACAAGTCATATTTTGGATTAAAGTCATAATAGGGTAATAGTCATAATATTTGGGGGTGGGTTATTTGAGATTGAAGTCATAAAATTAGCAAACTAAGATTCTTTTACCACCAAAACAGTCATACTATTGTGCATTTGTGATTTGTCAAATTTTCTAAATGATAGGGTATTGAGGGTAGTTTATATTTTAGGGAGAAAAGTGGCAATGAGAATATAGCACATTTTCTGAAAAGTTATACATTTGAGATCAATTTTGAGATTGAAGTTGCAATCTCATGAAAATAATTTGAGAAAAGCACATTTCAGAAAAGTCATTAAGGAAAAATGTCTTCTTCATTGAACTTTGAAGTTGTTTGAAAATAAGGACAAAATGAGAAGTCATTTGAGGGGGCGGGGGGAGAAAATTTTATATTAAAATCATAATTTGAATCAAATGACAGCTCAGATCCCCCCTCCACAAAATCAGATTTGAATCAATTCCACTTCCAAGAATATCCATTAAGATTAAAATCACAATTTGACCTATTCTATGAAATAAAATACATGTCTGATTGGTTTGTTTTAGTATTTAATATTTATAGTGTTTGTAAATGTTAAGATGTTAGTAATTTAAGTACATTTCAATTAATTTTAGGGTGCAAAAAACATTACAGGACTTAATGTAAATACTGAGTGGGTAGTCCATCGCATTTTTTCACTGGTAATATGTCCAAGTCAGCTATACTTCAGAACTGCAAAATTGTAATGGGAAAAAGCTTTATTCATAAGTTAGATATTGTACGCAAAACAGCATCAATGCCAAGAAGCTAATTGTCAAATACATTAAAACATGTCATGTATGGTGAAAAGAGAAAATAACTCAAATTAATCTGTGAAAAGGTCAGCATGAAGGGCAAGTGACCAAACGCACTTTAACACCCGATTAAAAAAAGTAAAAGACTGGCTAGAAACAATGATTGCAAATCCAAACGACTCAACCAAAGTCATCTTATAGACTGAGTGAAGGCCGAGCCAAGAGATCGGGGCATCTTGTCTTTGGGTTTTTTCTTAGGGTCCACCTCGAAGCTCTTCCACAGTCGCATGGTCTCGTCCGCCGCCAGGCTAGCCACCGTGGAGCTGTCCGGACTCATGGCGATGTTGAGGACTCGCTCGCTGTGTCCTAAGAGTATTGTTTTGGGGGGGGAGGAAAGCACTGTGGTTTTGTACTGTATAAAAACAAACAGAATCTAAAGTAGTTAAAATGTTTGCTTTAAATCAATGGACATTGTGATGCGCCTTCTGGGGTGTGCAATTTAGAATTTAGCCACCAGGGGGGGGGGAAGTACAGAGAAGACAGTCAACCAAGTTGCACTATATAAGCCTTTTTTCATGGAGTATAAAGAATTCATGCCTCCAAGTATTGTATGCCCCGTCTATAGGTGCTTGCAGTTTGTGTTCAAATATCATTTAAGTTTATAACTACCATGATACCAATGCAAGGCTTTTTTAGCCATCTATGGCATTTCGGATTATGTTTTAGCATTAAGCTAGCACCATATTCTGTAAAACAATGTTACAGTCATGGAAAACAGACCACTTTGTTTCTTCAATAGCTTAATTTTAAATGACTGGTACCGTACCACTAAGGGCAGATTACCTAAAGAATGCAACAAACAAAAACGTAGCTGATTCTATAATACTTGGTTCTATTTGGCATGATTAATCTTAATTGTATTCCCAGTGATTTGTGGGACTCAAGAAAACCATAGAAAATAGCTAAACATTAGCTCCTTAACCCTCCTGTTATGTTATGGGTCAAATTGACCAGTTTTAAGGTTTGGAGATCTAGGGAAAATAGTTACAAGTATTTTTGCAGGATGAAACTTATTCTGCTTGCCTTAATTAGTGCAATCAACATAAAATGAAAACGGTTCATCTCACATATTTGCAACCACCCCATTCATGTTTAGATCACAGATACTGTTCGGGTCAATTTGACCCACCAGTCAAACTGGAGGTAAAAAGGGTGTCAGAAATGTCAGACCATTTCTTTTTTTGTAACAGACTTAGTCTCACTCACTCGAACACTCTCACACACACACACACACACACACACACGCCCGATGACTTTTGACGGGAACCATTTATGTTCTCCACTCACATTCAGTGGACACTCAACAGGGGAGGGGCAAAACAAAGATTCTCTGCATGGGAGTCCTACCAACATTACACTCTGTCAGCCAGACCTTTCCAAAATGAGCAACAGAAGCAAAAGGATGACAGTCCAGAAGACTCTGGGAGTCATCTTTGATCAGGACAGTGAAATAGAGGATGTGTCTGAAGCTGAAGACTATCTTGAGCTAAATTCTGAGAATTGTCATCTGGACTGAGATCTTTCCTGACTGGAATGTGTCAAAGCTGTACAAGAGGCGCATCTTTCTCAAAGAGCTGGGGAAGGCACTTGTGACACCACCCCTCCAACGGAGGCAGCACCTGCCAAGGATCGCAGGCGCAGCAGCCACAGTGAGGGAGATCCAGGAGAGGACTGCACCTAGTACACTAAAAGGTGAGGTAAGTGTGTGTGTGTATTGTGTGTCTTGGGATCCCCAAAAAGACACCATAGTAAAGTAAACATGGTCCTCTTTTTTTTCTAGGTTTCTGCTGGGGGGAAAAGGGAAGAGGAGCCATGTCTGCAGGCCATCTGATGATGTCAAGACAAGCATGACCTGTGCGAAATGAATTTGCACAAAGCAAAGTGTGATGACATGTCACTCGTGTGCTGTGTAGATGTACAGACAGACACACACACACACACACACACACACACACCTTGTTATATTGCTATTGCTTGTTATTTTGTTCATTTCTGGTTCACCAACAGTGAATGTCTGTCAAACAAAATTGAAATGTTATGTTTCAATTTTATGTAAAATTTATTTTTATTATATATATATATATATATTCAATTTATTAATGAAATAACGCTTGTTGGGAATTTTTTTGGTTTCGGACATCTTTTGGATTATTAAACGTGCACCGGGTCAAATTGACCCGGGAACATCATTGATGTCCCTGACAAATGAACATAACAGGAGGGTTAATTAAATTCAGCTATTTTTGTCATCATCATGATATTTGTCCAGCCAAATGTACTTTTGTGCATCAGACATTAGAAATTAAGAAACTAATATTTTTTTTTCCTTGGCTGGATGTTTTAGTTTTACAGTAAACTTGGTCTGGGAGTGACAATAAACACTTTGCCCACCATCTGCCAAACTGCACACTCGGGTGGGAAGAATAAGCAACTTGGTAAGGGGAGGGGAGAGAGAAAAAAAAAAAAAAAAAAAAAAAAAAAAAAAAAAAAACCTCTTAAGTCAAATTTTTTGCTCAGAATAATAATCAAAAATATATATTTTCAAAAATCGACCAAGCTCATGATTCCAAAAACTCGTGAGATGGGGCATTGGAAGATATGCTTACCGTTGAGCTCTGAGACTTTTGCCATGGACGGGTACTTCCAGATGACCAAGTTATGGTTTGCGAAGCCGTGTGCGGAGATCAGTTCCTTGTAATTCGGAGCAAATGCTAGTGCAGACACCTAAAAATTGGTCGAATGTCAAGAAATTGGGTCAACAAGTGACGCATGAATGGATGCTACCATTACAATGTGTCCTTGAGCACAGGGGTTTCTCAAACTTTTTGGATCCAGTGACCCCCCCCAGTGCCGAACTTTTTACAAGAATCCCTTTGCTTTGTATAACCATGCACAATATATAAAAAAATAAATAAATAAAGTGGTGAATATTTGGGCCAAAGATAAAATTCAGCATGAATGCTTGAAATTCTGTTTTGTTGAATGAATTTTGTGATTACCTGGGACTGCGTGTTGAGCGAGCTGAGGCAGGAGCCGCTGTTGACGTTCCAGACACGGATGTGACAGTCCGTGGTGCCGCCGCCCGAAGCCAGGATGCCCGATTGCCAAGGACACCAGGCCAAAGCCTACGACCACAAATGCACAAGTCATCATTTGAGGGGGAAACCGTTTAATACAGACTGCAGTCATAAGAGAATAACCTTGTACACTTGAGGGGGGGGGGAGTACATTTTGCAAGATTGAAGTTATATTCACAAAAGTTATAAGTATTTGGGAATAGTGGTACATTTTCGAGGCAAGTTGTACTAGGGTAAAGTGTCAAATATGAGAATCAAGTCATATTAAAAAAATATTTTAAAATGAATAGGTGAATCCGCAGATGCTGAACCACAAGTATGCAGGGGTCCACTGTATAAACCCCACCACCCCCACCCAGATTTGAAATCTATTTTATCCGCTCAAAAACATCTTCGACCTTTCGTCTAAAATAAAGGACTACTCTGCTAAAATAACTAATCTGGTAGTTTTCCCGAGTGGCCCCAATAATCCTTCATACAAAACTTATTTTGTATGAAGGATTATTTCCAAAAATCAAACTCAGAAGAACTAACTGATGCCCACCTTGACTGCACCCTTGTGGAGACCGAGGGTGTGCAGCGCCTGGTTGGCGTCCCCGCGGCCCCCCTGAGCCACGCTGGGCCAGACGCATACCAGGTTGTCGTTGCCGCCGCTGGCCAGGTAGCGGCCGTCCGGCGACCACTTCAGCCCGCACACCTCCTGCGAGTGGCCCTGCAAGGTGAAGATGTGGTGCTCCGCCACCCTCACATCGTGGTGGTGGATCTGACCCGACCTGCTGCCGCTGAGGCGGGCAGGGGGGGAGAGTATTGCTGGTGGTGAGTAAGGGGGGAAAGCAAGACTTTGGGTTCAAAACAGAAATTAAAATCACCTGGAAAGGATGTGGCTATTCCAACTCAAGCTGCAGACTCGTGCAGAGTGGCTGGTCATACTGCGAAGACATTTCTCTTGTTCCACATCCCACAACTACAAAAACAGACCACACTTATTACAGAGCAAGTAACTGGTGCGGGGGGGGGATCCCATTATGCCTACATTTTCCACCACCCTACAATAAAATCCCATTTTAATTTTATTTTAAATTTTCACCACACACACAAAAAAAAAAAAAAAGAAAATCCCCCAAAAAAGATTAAAATCAATTAAAAATGTTTTAAAACCAACTTGGACTGTGCAGTCACTGGTGCCAACAGACAGGTAGCTGCCCTCCTTGGTCCAGGACAGTGAGCTGATGTAGTCTGCATCGTTCTCCATAGTCATGAGGTGGATGATGTTTCCGTGAGTGGCGTCCCACAGGTACACGCTGTTTTGAAGAGCCACTGCTAGAATGTTGCGGCTGTTCCAGTCCATCAGATTCAAATCTGGGGGTGAGGGTGGTGGGGGGGGGGGGGGGGGGGAGGAGGAGAGTGGTCAGCATCGTACACCACAATAGAACTTTGGAATGCCACCGGCGAGGCAAAACTTACAAAAATCATTCCGAATCTCAGGTGCATCCAAAATTCTGTCGGCGGTTGAAGATATGTATCGTGTCTTTTTGATGGACATGGGTGTTATTGTGTGACTGTAGAGAGACTTCATAGAGTTGTGTTGGCCTGGAAACAAAAGACAATTCTTAGGCTAGATTTACACTTCTGGTCCTGGTTTGAAAATCTAAATAAAGAAATTTTTTGTCTTCCAAAGTTTAACTATACATTCGGAGTCTAAACTGGGCTAACCCTTTTCGAAAAATCTCAGATAACCTAATAATACCACAAAGTGGCGCTCTGAGTCACATTTGAAAAAAAATCCTATCTGAGGCTAATATGGCACATGACCAGTGGGTAAATCTATATGGAAAAAACTATTGCTTTAATCCGGGCTTTTGCGGCGATTTCTCTCTTTTTTTTTTTTTTTTTTAAGTGTAACCAAAAGTGTATAAAAATGTTTACTTCTAGAATTGTAATTTGATTACACATTTTCTCCACATAATTGCAATACATTACAATTATATACATTTTGTAAGTAAATTATGTAACTTTGTTACATGTAATTCGTTGCTGCCCTACACTGGACATTATACGCAGTGGTATCTTGCGTCTTGCGCTGCACTCCCACTGACGCATATCCAATACGCATTTGATTTTAATCCACATCTTAAAATATGAGAATCCATGCAATTTTTACTTCTTGATGCGCATCACAATTGCGTCACTTGAACCGTGCAACGTAAAACCAGCCTTGGTTACATTTGTACGCTAAAGCAGAGTGGTGGTGTTACCATCTGGGTTAACTGTTGGTTTTCCACTGAACTGCAGGATGCGGGCCTCTTCTAGGTTGCAGCCATTCAGCGTGACGGACCACGACTTCTGCTGTTCCTTTAACAAAATACCAGAGGATTACAGAAATTGTTGGACTCATGCTTGTATGCACAGTGCATTATACTGTAGCATAGCTTCAGTGATCATTTCAAATCGCTCACCAATGAAACCGCTGAAACGTTGTCTTCCTTGGGCTGATTCTCTTTGGAGAGCAAGAAACTCGCCACTTCCATTTGTTTTTCGTGCCGAACGGGAATGAAGCGGTCCCCCTGCAGAGTCTTTGATGGAGTCACTTTCCGTCGCCCTAAATTAAAAAAAGCAAAGTCACTACACTGCTTATCAGTTGCAAAAGTAAGGATGGATAGAAAGTGTTTTCCAACCTTTATTGAACCAAGGCACATTTTACATTAGAAACATCTCACAGCACACCAAATATAAAATGTCACAAAAAGTACGAACACCTAAATGATGATACTGTCCATACTGCCCAATGTGAAATATGGGCATGTTTAGAACCTAAAGCTACTAACTCTGCTCCATGAACGGCAAAAGGTAGATAGAAGAAGCTACAATTAACCTGTGTATCTAGTGGAATAGTAATTGTTCTGCCGGTCACTTTACATTGCTGGCATAGATAAATCACCAAAGATCCATAATTTATAGTGAACAAGTTTCATACCAATTAAGCCACAGGTGTCAAACTAGTGACCCGGGAGCCCGATCCGACCCCCCACATCATTTTATGCGGCCTGCGAAACCAAATCAAAATTGCTCGTTGTCTTCTGGTGTAATACCATTGAAATATTTGCAAGCATTTTTTTTGTTACTAATCCTCCTTTGAAAATAAATGTAACTGTTGAAAAACATGTCTTTATAGGCTTCTGATTTCAAAACTGTCTAATCATCAATGTGTTGTGTATACTGTATGCAATTACACTATAGGAGGTAATCTTTCATTTATGGGTTCACAGTTTTGGCGGCCCTCAGAGGGAAGTCATAACTACGATGTGGCCCGTGACAAAAATGAGTTTGACACCCCTGAATTAAGTGAATTGGATAAATTTGCCCACAACACACTTGTCTAACCTTATTCAAAAGACCACCTCAGTAAGTGGTCTCAAGATTTAACATGCAATGTGAACCGAAGGTGCTCCAGGTTCATTACGCCTTGGGTCCGCTTTCAAAGCAACCTGCCATATGAACCCAAAATAGAATGCATCCTTTACACTATTTAATACGGAGGGTAGGGGGTGTTCGGTGAACGACGGTCCAGACAAACATGGTTTCCAGTATACAAGCGGCACGCAATGAACTAGTTTTGCGCAATGGCATAAAAATATGTGGTCACATTCTGAAACAGCGGACATGCAACACTGTGAGGTTGTGATCCAGGCGCAAGAGCTGGTAGACTATGGAGAGTTCCAAATCATAAAGTACTGTACGTTACGTTGCCAGCGCAGTTACATACATGCATCGTTAACCGAGGACCCCCTATGCTATAGGAGTGTTCACTAGAGGACTGATGTGACTGTGTGCATTAAAATGGTTTGCAAAAACCTTGGATACTTCCTATAAAAATGTGGCTGAGAAATAAATCCGTTTTTGCAGCTTTTTAATCACAGTATGAAAGTTTGTGCCATTTGATGCCAAATATGTTTCAAAACATCTCTACAACAGCGGCACCCAGGTTTTGCCTCATCAATATGCAATTATGGACAAATGGCTCCCAAATCCAGCCACCTGGCCTGACCTGAGGTGAGGTGATGCATTTGATCGACAACTTTTAATCTAGGCCTACACAAAAGTTTTATTGAAAGCCTACAAATCTCTTGATGCATACAACTGTTCATCTTTCACTTGATTGTAAGCTGTTCAGAAGGAGAGACGTCTCAATAAGTGAGGTTTACATTTTGCATATTTGGTTAAAGCGTTAGGTTAGAGGCGTCAATTAATCGACAACTACTTCGAAAACGGATGAATTATTTAGAGCCATTATTTGTCTAAATGTTCTGATTTCAGACTTTTTGCCAACCACCGCATACAGGTGACCATTTTGTGACGACGCGGCCAACACTCCTATAAAGTACGAGCATAAAATGACTCATCTTCTTCCCTACGTCTGACCGCGGCCGTGCCTTACCTGGCGTCTTACCGGGCGTCTTGGAGGAGTTCAGGGAGACGTTGGCAGGCCTGCCCGGGGACAAGCCGCCGGCGGCCGCGTTGGACGAGCTAGCTTTCCTCTGCCAGCGGGCAATCGGAGCATTGGTGATGGGCACGTCCAGCTTGAGCGTGTTGCTGATGTCGTTCTCCAGTCCGAACTGGGCCATTGTCAAGGATCTCGCTCTGCTAGGATTGGGAGAAAAGCACGACGTACAGTGAAGAAAACTACTCACTTTGCCTCATCCAACAAATAAACAAGGTGTACTCACGCTGTGTGTGCGACGTGAAGCACAGTCCAATACGCGGAGGAGAAGTTGACCAACCTTTCAAATATTTTTTGAAGAGACGCTAGGGGATTTAAAAACCCATAGAACGCCACGCCATTGGTTGGTCACACAACGGTCGGGAATACGCCAATGTGATTGGTGAATGTGATGCGGGGACTTCCGGCCACGGCGGAAATATCACCGTCTATCGCACAGGAGGTGGTATCGTTACGACGTTTCAAAGTCCTTGAAATAGCAACATCGGTAATAAGAAAGACATTTTATTTTTGTAATTATTTACTTTATTAAATAATTGATATAAATCAAATATTTTATTTAATTTAGCAGTTGTAATTATATATATAGTTTATTATTATTATTATTATTATTATATCATTTATTCATATTTATATTGTGAACATGTATAATGTAATATAATTATTAAATAAATCAATTATTAAAACTAGTCACCATAATAAACACATCATGCATTAAGGGACAGTAACCTCATTTCATTCATTCATTCATTTTCCATACGGCTTAAACTTCACAAGGGTCGCGGGCATGCTGAAGCCTATCCCAGCTGACTCTGGGCGAGAGGCGGGGTACACCCTAAAGTTGTTGCCAGCCAATCGCAGGGCACATAGAAACACACTCACGCAGGCACAGAGAGAACATGCAAACTCCACACAGGCGGGGCTGGGATTTGACCCTAGTGAGGATAATCGGAACGGAAGAATAATGAATGAATGAATAATTAAATTTATAGGCATTAGTGGGGGGCCAGGGAGGGGTGAATTTTTCAAAAGATCTTAATAACATTCTACTGTTAGGTCAAAGATTTTTAACATACCGTATATGAGAAAAAGTGGTTGTTTTTTTAATGCAAACTCCCCCTCTAACAGAGTAAGTTAATGAGAAACGTGAACTGAACTGTAACGTGAACATTTGGCAAAAAGTTCTAAACAAAAAACAGTCATACATTTGCAAAACCTTTTAATGAAGGCATATAATTGAAACAACAACAACAAAAGTACAGTTGAAAAATATTGGTCCCAAAAGGAAAGTTGTTTTTTTTTTCATTGAAAAAATGAATAGTAACCTGGGTAGAGTATATGCATTCAATTCTGCTTTAAAATCAGCATGTGATAAAATTATCCTTTATCGTGTTTTCATAAAGACAAAACACAGTTTTAGCAATGAACACATTTCAATGGATATACTGTGTCTTACATTAATTAAACTGTAATCGACACTCCTGTAATTACACTTTTCAATATTTAGCAGTATGGCTGTGATTGGTGAGTCAAAATAACATTAAGACAATTGGTATTGGAAAATTGGTGTTAAAAAACACCACTTTTCACTCTTTTGTACAAAACAAAACAAAATAAAGCATTTTTTAGCGGGTGAGTTTCCATTTATTGCTCATTTTTACATTCGTGTTAATGACACACGCATGATAAAGTGCATTAAAATAATGGTCTTAAATCCATCAAGTGGATGGATGTGATTTCTGGACAGAATTATTTAGTTGATGATACAAGTAGGAAAATGGGTATGCAAATACCCTGTTCACGGGGATATATTATGGAAAAAATATATTTTTTTAATACACCTTAATAGTTTGGTCTCTGGAATAGCTGCCCACCCATCAAGTGAAAAATTAACAACCAAGTAAATATTCGGTTTCTGAAAATCTGTCTTTGAGCAAGCCTTTCTGCACATTTGAAAATTGTATTCCTGAAAGGAAAAGAAACCCAGAATATACCTCAACAATAACTGCACTTTGGCTATTTATACAACAATATGTTGACATTTTGGCACTCTAAGCGTTGTGGGAAAATGGCCTCAAAATTGGAATTTGGTGAGGCACTTTGGAGTCCAGCATGAGCGGTCCCTCGCCCCACTATCTAGAAACTTCAGCGCCTTCGCTCTCATCAGCGGTCAAGCGGTGCGATTGCGTCGTACAGTTAGCTACCTAGTTATGCCTACACCCCGAAAATGCAGCTTCCCTTCAGATAGCAGCTTTAGTTCACCTCGTTGTTGTCCGTGAGTGTGCGTCCATCATAGAGAGAAGGCAGAATACCAAGGTAAAACATTTTTTTAATAAGTCCGACGTGAGGGCCCGCATGTTGACAGGGAATTTGTGCTGGCATGGCTAATTTAGAGCGCCTCGATACCACGCTGTGAAAAAGCCCCACGACAACCTGGTGGTATATATTCCAGCCACCGGAGGCTTATATTTTCACGGCTCAAACGTGTAAGGATGTATAGGTATTACAAAGAATGTTACATGAAGTAGCATCCATTTTTCAGGTAATAGAAGTAATATTTGTTGGACAGCTGACAGGTGAGCACAGCGTGGTTTCAGGGGACACGCCCACAGCGTTCAAGACCATAGAGCAGCGCTTGATTTCTCACAATTTTGAAGCTTTATTTTTGATACAATATATTTTTTTTAATTCTTAAAATTTGCCAGGGTTGTTAAGAACACAATTCTATATGGTGTATCAAATTTACGAGATGCATGTATTTTCACTTTACAGGGACTTTAAAGTCAACCACACAGTGAGTATTTCTGCCAAAATGTCATCCTCGTATCATTGTTTGGCTTATCTGCGCCACTAATACTGGTTCATTCAAATGTCATATAAACAACCACTCAAGCTGTTACAGTGCAGTACGGCGCTTTTATAGTTTAGCGCTGAATCATAAGGTATGATAACCGTTGCCCTTTTTTTCTGGATGAAATTCTGCCATGTCATTGGGGTAGTGTATGATTGAGCCAAGTACACCTGCAAGAGAATACAAATTATCCAAAGCGTTGCTTCAATTGCTCCAGTTAGACAACAAGAAGTTAAAGACAAGGACAAGGCCAGTGAAAATCAAGTTAATGTGTGCAGAGTTCATTACATTTTCAACTTTTCCCACTAATCTTCTATGCAATGCTGTTAACATAGAATCATCAAGAATGTTGTTTTCTTACCTCCAGGGTGTCTCAGACCTAAGTAGAGAGAGAGATAAAGAAAGAAAAGAAGAAAAAAAACAATACATGATCATGCTTTAAATCCTCCACAGGAGTGTGAGGATAGTGCTTATGAGACTTAAAGGTTTATTTTGCATTTTCTGACACACATCGGAATTAACAGGATAAATGTATATCTTCTATAGAAAACGAACTCATCTTCTCTACAATGTTTAGAAGTGTCGATGAACTAAAGCAGTGTTTGAGCCAAGGGGACATATTTTACATTAGAAAATAATTATAGAGCGGGATATATTTCAGACCCACCCGCAATAGGTAAAAATCTATAGAGAGACCATATATATATCCATCCATTTTCTGAGCCGCTTCTCCTCACTAGGGTCGCGGACGTGCTGGAGCCTATCCCAGCTATCATCGGGCAGGAGGCGGGGTACACCCTGAACTGGTTGCCAGCCAATCGCAGGGCACATACAAACAAACAACCACTCACACCTACAGGCAATTTAGAGTTGTCAATTAACCTACCACGCATGCTTTTGGGATGTGGGAGGAAATCGGAGTGCCCGGAGAAAACCCACGCAGGCACGGGGAGAACATGCAAACTCCACACCGGCGGGGCCGGGGATTGAACCCCGCTCCTCATAACTGTGAGGCAGACGCTCTAACAAGGCGGCCATCGTGCCGCCAGAGACCATATCATTCTTCTTATATCTATAGTTTACCCCTCGCACACGCTTTAAACACATTAAAACTTATTAAAAAATACTGTAAAACACATTGTAAACATATTTGAATACACTCAAAAATTACAAATATAAAAAAAAAAAAAATATTGGATATATTGTGGGGCGGCACGGTGGGCGACTGGTTAGAGCGTCAGCCTCACAGTTCTGAGGAGCGGGGTTCAATCCCCGGCCCCGCCTGTGTGGAGTTTGCATGTTCTCCCCGTGCCTGCGTGGGTTTTCTCCGGGCTCCCCGGTTTCCTCCCACATCCCAAAAACATGCATGAATTGGAGACTCTAAATTGCCCGTAGGCATGACTGTGAGTGCGAATGGTTGTCTGTTTGTATGTGCCCTGCGATTGGCTGGCAACCAGTTCAGGGTGTACCCCGCCTCCTGCCCGATGACAGCTGGGATAGGCTCCAGCACCCCCGCGACCCTAGTGAGGAGAAGCGGCTCAGAAAATGGATGGATGGATGGATGGATATATTGTGGTGTCTGTGTAGGTGCATGTGGCTTTAAGAGGTAGGGCCTGGTGGCGTGTGAAATAGGCAAGTCTGCGTGTGAGTGTCTTGTCGTGAGCTGTGGCCAGCAGCAGCTCCTGCATAAGTGTTCATTAACCAGCTATAATATTATATAAATATTGGTCACAAGCAAATAAGAAAACAATAAAAAAAAAAAAACATTAACAAACTAACCCTCAAGATACTGAACTCAAAAAAATCCTACGATATCATCACATTCTCACAAAACACAAAATGGGAGACTGTGAAAATGACTACTGAAATCACCAAAATCCAAAATTTATATGGCACTGCAGCCACACACAAATTTGATCAACTGAAATGGAAAAACAAGAATCGGACAATCAAAATGTTCACTCAAAGTAATAACAAAGTGGACCAAACTTGCAATTGGCTCAAAACCTGCAAATAAAAAAAATAATAATAATAAAATTGAAAAAACAAAAATAATCCACATGGGTTGTGCGGTTTTAGTTTACTTTGTCTTCTTACATTGCTCCATTCAAAATTATGGATTATTCTCTGTACTGTATAGTTTGTGTTTGGGTTTCCTAATATTTCTGTTGCGTCTAAGAGGGTGTAGTGATTGGAAAAAGCATATTTGCATCCCTGATTAATGTTATTTGCTCATAGTCCCTACAGAAATAAACTCAATAGACAAATCCACAAAGGCTATTGTTGTTGCAATAGACAAAACAAATATTCTAAAACAAAAAAAAAGAATGTAAGTGACTCACTCACCCTGTTGTATGGAGAGGAAGAGGCTGAGAGCGATGAGCCCGATAAAGGTCAGTAGTCCCAAGATCGGGATCAGAAAATGAGGAATCGGAATCCATGGAACTACGAAACATTACAAGAGAATGTCAACAAAATGTGTTTCACCATAAGAGTAGCTGCTCCATTATGAAGAAAAGGCATAGTGTATGAAATTTGTATTGACCGCTTGGCTGGCGACCAGTACCCTGCCTCTTGCCCGAAGATAGCTGGGATAGGCTCCAGCACGCCCGCAACCTTAGTGAGGATAAGCGATACAGAAAATGGACGGCTGGACAAACTCAATTCGTAGTTCCTCAAATAGTGTTCCGGCGCATTTATTTACTTAACGGTAGAGGGTAGTGGCTGTTTATTGGAAGCACTGTAGCCTATATTATAACAAAAGATGCCGAAACTCCTGTTATCTGCTTACTTCTGAAAATGTGTCTACATGTGAATGAGAAATTCTGTACTTCCTCCCAACGGTAAGGTAACACTGTGCGTAATTTTCCATAATAACCGCCCCATGATTTGGAAGTCAGGCTAGGGGAAAATCAAGGGCTACTTACCAGGGACTGACGACACTGTCTGAAACATCATGCAGAAACACCTACATCCACCATGGGTGTGACACCCCTATCATGTCAAAGCCGAAGGGTAAGCGGAGCTGCGTCGAGTTTTGTTGGCGTTTGCTAATAGCGTTAGCTTCTGATAGGTGGCACATACTTGATTCGTTTGGTGAACATACACACACAGTAGTGGATGAAGTGCTGCCTCCAGGAGTGAAATTGATTTTATTGTCTTTAGGGGTGCTCAATTTTTTTTTACCAAACACTCTACTCTCAAGGCTAGGGCTCTGCGCTCAGTTGTCATGGTAACAAAATCCATACTCACCATTGGCCCGGCAGTATATGGCGCAGGATGATAAGTCACTCACAAGCATGAAAGAGGGCCACCCCCTCAAAACCGGTTAAATGCAGCCAGACAAGAAATTAGACTAGAAGTGCTTTAATTCTTGATCCTTGGTATATTTTGATAAAAATATGTCTCAGACATGCTAGCATACTAGTAAGACGTGCAAAGTGTTTGAAGTAAGTAAGTGTCCATTTGGATTGATGTATTTAAGTTGCAAAAGAAACAAAAAGTTTTATATGTCCCCAATCGCAGGGGACATATAAACAAACAACCATTTGCACTCACATTCACACCTACGGGCAATTTAGAGTCTTCAACTAAGCTACCAGGCATGTTTTGGGATGTAGGAGGAAACTGGAGTACCAGGAGGAAACCCACGCAGGCACGGGGAGAACCTGCAAACTCCACACTGGTGAGGCCGGATTTGAACCCAGGTCCACAGAACTGTGGAGCAGATGTGCTAACCAGTCGTCCGTGCCGCCACGCCACATACTGTTGATGGAAAAGTTAAGGGTTTTGAAACTGTCACTTTTACACCTTGAAACCAGTAAGCGGTCCATGCCTACCAACAACATTACCCTTAAAATAAATAGATTATTTGATTTTTAAAAAATGCACTGGAAGCACACGTGTACATGCACGTGGCGAAGACTGTCCATAACTTCCACTAACAACCCAGGCTAAACTTAGCTTGAAATACAGAGCCCGTCTCACAGTCAAGATGTATCACCTCAACATACTTCCTCGACACCAATTCCTATTTAAACAGGGCTTCGGCGACCACTTATGGCATTCTAGGGGAGTTTTTCAGCAAATAGCTGGGGATCGTTACACAAAGAAGAAAACTATAATAGGTGAATTTGTGAATAGTGAACTGGGAAAATGCGGCCGATATACTCCACCTGGCCGCTCCTCAGACAGCTTCAGTTTTCCCATTAGGTTGACGCATGCGTCCTGAAGGCGGATACACTCCCTCGCTGAGCTCCCCACGGCCTGCACCCACGATGCTTTGAGGGCCGTCGCTTGCGGTGTGTGAGCTACCCAGGCCCCACCGTGGTCCAGTGACAGGTAAAGTGATCCACTGTAGAAAACCCGGTCAGTCCAGTGGAGCTCCGAGCCCTCCAGTACACAGTCGCGGGAGCGAAGAATCGTGTGGTTCCCTGTCAACAAAGGCATCCATTCATCCATCAATTTTCTAAAGCGCTTGTCCTTCTTAGTGTCACAGGTGAGCTGGAGCCTATCCCAGCTGACTTTGGGCAAGAGGTGGGGTACACCTCGGATGGCTCACCAGTCAATTGCAGGGTACATATAGACAGACAACCAATCATACTCACATCTATGGACAATTTTGAGTATTCAGTGAAGCTTACGCACATGGTTTTGGTATGTCAGAAGTACCTAGAAAAAAACTCCACACAGGAGGGACTCAACCGAGAGTGGAACCCAGGACCTCTTGACTGTGAGGCAGACATGCTAACCACTAGTCTACCTTGCTGTCTAATGAAAGATTCATAGGAGTTTGATGAGCTTGATTATCTTACTTGATACGACAGTCTGATTGGCGAGAAGCGTCAGTGGGATCAAATCAGCTGACATCCTCTGAATGATGCCATTGACTTTAGTGGGGCCGGTATAAGGGACCCCGTTGAGGAGGAACCGCTCCGAGACGGGCTGACCCCCAAATACCACCCACTGCTGCAGCTGAATTACTACTATGTCTGAACAGAAAGAGAAAGAGATGAGTACACAAGCAGGTGCGTTTAGGTCATGAAAAATAAAGTTGAGTTAAAAAGTACGCCATGAAGTGGATTTAAAAGGTTCTACATGGAAGCACAAAGACAAACAATGGCCTCCTCTTAGATACTGTAGATGCCATCCATTTTCTATAGTGCTTGTCCTCATTAGGGCAGAGTACACCCTGGATTCGTCAGCAGTCAATCGCAGGGCACCTATAGACAAACAAGCGTTCACACTTCTGGACAATTCTTTAATGAACCAAACAATGTTTTGGAATGTCGAAGGAAGCCAAGCAGAGTGACACCGAACGCAACTAAAGTGGACCATCGCGAAAAACATTTGTTGCCGACTCTTCACCACACACCGAGTGATTGAGCACCGCACATCTACCTTTGTTTGTGAATGTTCATGTGCCTTTTTGATTGGTTGTTATTATTACATTTACCACGTTGCAACCCCATCTACCGGCAATTCACATTTTGAATCGCAGCAAAGCCAGTGGCCGACGGTTGCCCACTCATGAAAACTAGTCGCCGAACCCCACACTGCATGGTTTCGGCGGCGGCGCTCGGTGTGCGGCTGGCCAAACATCCAAACTCCACACAGGGATAAAGTATCATTATTTGAGGAACAATTATTTTTTTTAAAGTACAACTACGTACTATTTTACAATATGAGGCCGTATGACTCGTGGGTGGCATGTTTGCCTCACAGTTCTATGCTTCAGATTCGAATCTTGGCTCAGTTCTTTACATGTTCTCTCCCATGCTTGTGTTTTCTCCGGGTACTCTGGCTTCCTCCCGCATTCCAAAAACATCATGTTAGCTTCACTGAAGACCCTAAATTGTCCATAGGTGTGATTGTGAATGCTTGTTTTTCTATACTATATGTGCCCTGTGATTGGCTGACGACCAATCTCTGGTGTAGGCGGTGGTCCTCTTTCTCAAAATCAGCTGGGATACCCTCATGAGGACGTTATAGAAAATGGATGCCTGAATAAACTAAACACCTTAGCCCCTAATGAAAATCTAGAAAACGCAGTCAAGTAGATGCTATGCTATACACATTATATTGGAATACATATATTTCAATTCAGCATCCTTATTTGTAAAACACGAATCAAACAATACTATTTTTTTTATATTACTATCAAAATGCATTTTTACAAATAACCCACCACTTTCCCAATAGACGTCTGAGGTGCTTTACAACTACTGTATGAGAAAATGTGGTCAGTCTGCTGCTATATATCCATTCAAATCCATAGAATACCTTTAACTTAATAATAAAAAACTTTGAAAAATTATCTAGGATTAAACATCATTTTTTTTGTTTCCTTTGTGATTGTGCTGTTATTGGCGTAATTGACTTATATTTCTAAATATATTGCTAAAGCACACCAATAAAAAAAAAAGACACCTTAACATGAACCACAGCTCATTGCTGTTTCACAGCAATAATCACAATTGTTATATTATTAGTTATTCCCTTCAATAGCAACATAAATACATGGGATTTGGTTCTGCATTGCACTTTACAGCAACAACAACAAAGGTCAACTCTCTGTAATGTACAACTGTCTTATCCTTTCGATCTAAATCGTATTTCTTGAATTGGTCATAAGGAAAGCGCGTTTCTTACCAAGGGGAACCAGTAGAGCCGGGGACAAACGAGCCAGGAAAACAAGCACAAGAATGCCACCAAAATACATAGCTCCGAGTTCCAAAACGCTGCTAAACCTGAACAGTTACAAGATTAAAGGGACGATTTAAGCCATTTGCAGAGTGCTAATGTCGCCAAGAAGACAAGTTTAAGCGCTGAAACAGACGCTGTCGGGGGAGAGCATCGTTCTGTTCCACAGACGAAGGAGAGACTCAGTTTTACAAAGTGTTGTCAACCTTCCCATTCTCGCTTCTGATTGGCTGGACACGCACGCCAAGTCCCCGCCCACAAAGCCATGATTGACACCCCACTCTGTTTGCGCCGTAAACATGAAATGACAGCTTTAAACCTTTTGTTAACTATTAGATTTAACATATTAACTAAATATACTTTGCTTAGCACTACAATGGCAAACTATTTTTTTGTGTTTCTCATAATTGATTGCAATATATTTGCATTTTCCCCCATACAGCACTTTAGAGCGACTCCTCACACACCTACAGTTAATGATAAAGTGGAAAGAATGTATTCAAATAACATCTGAATATAGTACATCTAAAGCCCTTAAAGAATTATCCAAAAGATTCCACCATACTGTAAACTTGCTTTGTAGGAAGGGAAATTGTGTGAATGTAATAGATAAATAAAGAAAACAATAAGGTTGAATGTTTTTCAACACATTAAAAATGTTTTTATTAAAATTTAAAAACTGTAAAATAGTCATGGTGTTATTTTTTTAAAATTAATTTAAATAGTGTTGAATTTAGTATTAATCCATCATATTGTCCATCCATCCATCCATTTTCTACCACTTATCCGAGGTCGGGTCGCGGGGGCAGTAGCTTTAGCAGGGACACCCAGACTTCCCTCTCCCCAGCCACTTCATCCATTTCTTCCGGGGGGATCCCGAGGCGTTCCCAGGCCAGCCGAAGGATGTAGTCTCTCCAGCGTGTCCTGGGTCGTCCCTGGGGTCTCCTCCCGGTGGGACGTGCCCGGAACACCTCACCAGGGAGGCGTCCGGGAGGCATCCGAATCTGACTCCGGTCGTACAGGGGGAGGAAGGGGGGGCCTTCCTCCCAATCACGCCTTTCCAGGTCTCACTGTCATTGCCCACGGGAGCATTGAAGTCCCCCAGCAGAACGATGAAGTCCCCAACGGGAGCGCTCTCCAGCACCCCCTCCAAGGACTCCAAAAAGGGTGGGTACTCTGAACTGCTGTTTGGCGCATAGGCACAAACAACAGTCAGGACCCGTTCCCCCACCCAAAGGCGAAGGGAGGCTACCCTCTCGTCCACCGGGGTGAACCCCAACGTACAGGCGCCGAGCCGGGGAGCAATAAGTATACCCACACCTGCTCGGCACCTCTCACCGTGGGCAACTCCAGAGTGGAAGAGAGTCCAACCCCTCTCGAGAGGACTGGTACCAGAGCCCAAGCTGTGCGTGGAGGCGAGTCCGACTATATCTAGTCGGAACTTCTCGACCTCACACACCAGCTCGGGCTCCTTCCCTGCCAGAGAGGTGGCATTCCACGTCCCTTGAGCCACCTTCTGTAGCCGGGGATCGCCCAGCTCGCAGTGCACCCGACCCCTATGGCCCCTCCCACAGGTGGTGAGCCCATGGGAAGGGGGACCCACTTCACCCTTTCGGGCTGTACCCAGCCGGGAGCCATGGACGCAGGCCCGGCTACCGGGCGCTCGCCTTCGAGCCCCATCTCCAGGCCTGGCTCCAGCGGGGGGCCCCGGTGACCCGCGTCCGGACAAGGGAAACCTGAATCCATTTATTGTACTCGTCATAGGGGTTTTTGGAGCTGTGCTTTGTCTGACCTAGGACCTGTTTGCCATGGGTGACCCTGCCAGGGGCATAAAGCCCCAGACGACTTAGCTCCTAGGATCATTGGGACACACAAACCCTTCCACCACGATGAGGTGATGGCTCAAGGAGGGACATCATATTGTCTTCTCTTCAACTAAAAGTGTTGCTATCATGAGTACTTTCTGCAGCTTTTGCGTTTGATGTTTTTCTCTTCAGGCCACCACAAATTAATTATTGTCACGAGCAGTCCACATGTTTTATTCACAGGGAATTTTTAAAAAAAGCACACCATTTGTTTTACACTCCCATGTGTTCATTTATTTTTAAATGTGAAAAAAAAAAATCTGCTGGTCGTGTTGTTTTTATTCTATAAATCTATATTTTTTTATTGACGTGGTATAGTACATATATTGACACAATTGGCGCTAAAGGGGGAAGAAATGTCAAATTGTTGTATGGTTAAGATAGGTCACATTTTTGGTTAACAACAAAATAAACATACCAGAAAATAAACACTAACGTCTTCATATCTTCTTCTGGAACATTGCAAACAATGTTATAACGTTGATTAAGTCCTCCTGTTTCACCTCGGTAATGTTTCAGAAAATGTCTCCTAGTGAAGTACATCGTACATACTGCCTGTTCTCATAGTAACCGGCCAAGATTGAAGTTTGCATGTAGCTGCTTATGTGATGCAGAGTATATGTTCATCCTCCAATACGGTATATAAAATTTATGTTGGGCTGCGTTTTCATGAATACACATGAATTCTTCCAGTTATTCTGCTCACAGAAGAAAAAAAATACTTGTTGTCGTAAATAATAATTCAGTAATAATGACTGGATTTATATAGTGCCTTTGAAGGCAAACCAGTTAAGGGCAATTACAATATTTCATGAGGTAGTCAGGATATTTATGTACTTTATGTATAAAGGGGAACTTAAACACTAGGGTAGAAGCTGTGTGTACTGATGTAATAATGGGAACAAATGACACATATTGCTTTTCAGGAGGTTTTTTTTAACAAACAAAATATTAGTTTTTTATCAAAGACATGGTTTTTGTCCTTGAAATTGTACAACTTTTTTCAGTAAAATTAAGCTTTTTATTTCCTCAAAAATGTAACATTCTTTTCCTGGAAAATTTAAGACTGGTTGTCGTTAATGTCTCAACAGAAAAATAGAACAGAATAGAACAGAAACAAAATTTAAGGCGACTTCATGTTGACCGATATGAATTGGGTGAAGAGGACGGGTTAAAGTTCATAACCTTGTGGCACACCTTGGTAGACTGGAAATGCAGTCGAACTGGAGCTATGGATGGTGACACGTTGTTGGCCGAAGGGTTCAGGTAAGCAGTTGAGGAGGATGGCATTGCAGTTTTTGAATAGATTTTTTAATAATAATGAAAACAAACCATTGTGTTCACATATATCTGTTGTTTCAATGTTCTTACTTGTATCAGTGCTCATATTGCAAACAAAATACTGCTCTATGAAGCATGGTGCATGTGTGGATGATAAGATGTTTTGTACAGTATAGTTTGTTATTTTAAGATACCACGCTTTTGGATCTTTTTGTTGTTTGAGAGTAGTCAGAACACAGTGATGCTTGTAGGTTATGATTCTCATTGTTTTTGTGTATCAAATATACATTACTCACAAAGTTATTTGGTTTTTGTTGAAATTTCAGGATGAACCATAAATGCTCTATAACCTTTCCAGGTCAACTTAATTTGAACTTCTCTAACCTTTTGAACGCACGTCCAAATGCTCAAATGTTTTAGTACTTTTTACACAACTTGCTGTTCTCTAATAAGGAGCTGAACTGCAAAACTCCAAACTGGGAACTGGGCTAGATTCCAGTAGCGTGACCTAAATGGGACAACCGAAAATGGATGGATATTAAAATCAACTAAATTGTACTGTTTTTTTCTGCCCGTGACTTTAGTTCAGCGACACTTTGAGAAGATTTATGGCTGTCACAATGCTCCAACGCACAGTACAATTTATGCTATCCATGGCAAGTTTCTCAAAACAAGATATGTTCTTAACAAACAACGCAGTGCCAAGCCTTCTACTACCAACACTGATGAAAACACTGAACTCTTACAGCAGGCATTCGTGCAAAACCAGCAGAAGTCGTTTTGAAGGCTGCACTGGAACTCAGCATTAACAAATGCTTGGTTTGGCGGCTATTTTGGCGAGTGATAGAGCTTTGCCCAAACAGACTTAAGCTTATTCCACTGGTATTTCTAGCCAATTTGGGGCATTGCTTAAGGACCCCTAAACCCTGAACCCTAAAGTTTGAGAGATTAGTATTCAAAGTACAGTGGACGCCTGCTATTCGCGGAGGATAGGGACCGGGCCCGACCTCGAATGGCAAAAATCCAAGAATTGATGCCTATTATAATTGCAATGAAAAAAATAATAATTATTTAATAAGTGGTGATATACCGCCAATAAGTGTTTTGCACAAAACATGGGGGTTGGTCTACCCCTTTCCCCCACACCCCTCCCCCCCAAAAGTTGAAAAATAATTGGAAAAGAAATTGCAAATAGGTCAGAACCGTGAATATGCCAGGTTCACTGTATTCAAGAAAGGCAATTTAAAAAGTTAACCTGTTTTACATGTTATGCAAGTCCAGGGTCCATCCATCCATCCATTTTCTGAGACGCTTCTCCTCACTAGGGTCGCGGGGGTGCTGGAGCCTATCCCAGCTGTCATCGGGCAGGAGGCGGGGTACACCCTGAACTGGTTCTCAGCCAATCGCAGGGCACATAGGAACAAACAACCATTCGCACTCACAGTCATGCCTGTGGGCAATTTAGAGTCTCTAATTCATGCATGTTTTTGGGATGTGGGAGGAAACCGGAGTGCCTGGAGAAAACCCACGCAGGCACGGAGAGAACATGCAAACTCCACACAGGCGGGGCTGGGGATTGAACCCAGGTACTCAGAACTGTGAGGCTGACGCCCTAACCAGTCCAGTCGGCCCACTGTGCCGCAAGTCCAGGGTCATTTTTTGTATTTTTAATATTCACTGTGGGGGGCAGGTTTATGGGACGGTGAGTATGCTAGTTTTATGAATCGAATCCATTCCTATTATGCTGTGGCTCAACATTGAAATAATCCTTTATCAGATTTGACAGTTTAGGTACATACAGACCTTTCCAAAAAGTAATGCCTCTCTCTTCAGTTGTTCAAAGGCCTCAAGCGGATGATGATGGTGCTCAACAAACTGATCCATTAATTCATTTTTGTATATATATTTTTTTTAAATAAATATGGCTATAGGTATAATTTGCATGAAAAACACTTCGGCTATAAATGACCGTGACCACGTATTTACAAGTGCAAGTCGTTCGTAACCTCGAAACGGTTGTCGTAAACCAAGGACAGACTTGCACAGTATTTTGCGTGTGACTGGCGCAACCTTGCGGCGCGCCATCGTACGTTCATCGCATTCCTCTGATTGGCTGAGCCGTTGCCAGGAGTGTTTACAGGAAACATGGCTTCCCTGTCCATTGGAGAGCCGCAAGAAATGGAAGGTGAGCGAATAATGTCGAAACGCCGTCGCCCAATCTCAACTACCAGCTAGGTTCAAAGTCACTTATGACGACGAGTGAGTCTTTTACCCTACGAGTGTATTCGAAGTGTCGCTTACGTGTGCATAACAGATTTCCGGCACACGTTTGGTAGCTAGCGTGCTAACAACAAGGCTCACTAGCTGACGTCGTTGCCTTACGCTGAGCATCGAGTCACGTTATCCCCGATAATCGATGTCCGACCCGGTGTGAGAAGTCGGCGAGTACCGGTGAGGTAATGGTGTGGCTAACGTTCTTCTACAAACTGCTTCACACCGCTCAGCATGTATGGCAATTTAACGACGCTAACGGCGGACTGAAAAACAGACTGCTACGGAACGATGAGAGCACATCCATACTAACGAATCGGTACAGATTGTGTTCATTTTAAATCATTTATAAGGATAAACAGGCAGGGTGGAGTTTCCTTTCTATGATCTCACCTTTCCTTCCTATATGATTTAAGGAGGAACATAGGAAGTAACAATGGAAGGAAAGAAGGGATGATTGATAGAAGGTAGGAAACAAAGATGGCATGATAGGAAGGTGGGCAGAAATTGAAACCTTAACTCTTGTATAAAACTCTATCCCTGGTTTGAAGCCATAATTTTAAATCCCAACTTCATACCCTGGCCGAGGCTAGAAACCCTACTTGTAATTTGCCTCATACCCTTCCTGACACAACACACCCCTTTTTAATTTTTTTAATTTATTTATTCTCCTCCCCCCAATCCGGGTTTGGGACCGGCAATAGCTGCATATTGAGGCACAGGCAGAAAGGCAGCAGCATCTTCCACCACACTACCAGTGCAGAGATTGAACAGTTAATGAATGTAATTGTATGATATAAGTGTAAATGTACAGTGATTGGCTGGCGACTAGTCCATGATGTACCTCTCCTCCCGCCAGAAGTCAGCTGGGATAGACCCCTGCACACCTGCAACCCCTACTGACGATAAGCGGTAGATAAGGCAAGGGAAGGCAACTTTATTTATGTAGCGCATTTCATACACAAGGCAACTCAATGTGCTTTACATGATAAAATAAAGAAAAGTGAGGCAAGGTTGATGGAGGGATATCTATCATTCATCAACTGCTCCTGTTTTACATGGAGTGTCCCAGGGTTCTGGTCTGGGGCCCATTTTATGTTCTTTGTACCTGCTTCACTGGTTGCTGATTTTATAAAAGCATGGCATCTCATTACATTTTTATGCAGATGACTCAAATTTACCTCCCACTGGAGAACAATGACCCCCCCCGACTGCCTACTGATGAAAAGCTTGGATGGTCCAAAACTTGCGAAGTTGTACCCCTTTGCACCTTTTATGGGGCTTATTGTCACCTATCATAGTGTAAGAATTGACCAGGATTTAAAAAAAAAGAACAAATTAACTGTACTGTATCAAATCCGTTTTCATGTAATGAATTTTAAATGAATTGTACAGCATGTTAGTCAACGCTGTTGTATTTAGATGTGCTCAATAAATACATTTGGATTGGATTCAATTGGATTCCATTTTGGGTGGTTGTAGTGGATCGGAGGGGAGAGTCCGAGGAGTCGGGCGACGACGAGACCAGGAGGAAGAGCATCAATGGCGACATGGATCCAAATCAGCCTCCCGCCACGAGTACATCATCCCAACACACTCACACAATCAGGGGAACAATCAGAATTGATGTTTCTGTTCCTGTTATCTATGGATGGATGGATGGATGGATGGATGTTCAAGCCTTGGCAGAGGTCTTCTCTCTCTTGGTGCCTTTGTGTTAATGAATGTTACATGATTTCACTCCCTCTAGATAAAGAAGAGTCTCCCGTTGACATGGACACCATCACCTTGGACCCGGAAGAGGAGGTTAGAGGAAGCTGCTTGACATAACGTCACTGTCAGGCGGAAACCACCTGTGTGCAGTTTTGGTCAAATTCATTTTTTTCCCACAAATCAATACCCTTGACCCTCTTCAAGTGGGTCTGTTTTTATTCCACAAATTATTAATGAATCTATCCATCCATCCATCCATTGTCTTCCGCTTATCCAAGGTTGTGTCGCGGGGGCAGCAGCCTCAGCAGGGAAGCCCAGACTTCCTTCTCCCCAGCCACGTCCTCTAGCTCTTCCGAGGGGATACCGAGGTGTTCCCAGGCAAGCCGAGAGACTACGTCTCTACGTCTCTACTACGTCTCTCGGCTACACCAATCCGCCTGTCGATCTCCCGTTCCATTCTTCCCTCACTCGTGAACAAGACCCCCCTCCAGTGAGAGTTGGAGATCGCGGCTTGATAAAGCCAACAGAACCACATCAGAACCACATCATCTGCAAAAAGCAGAGATGCAATTCTGAGGCCACCAAACCAGACCCCCTCTATGCCTCGGCTGTGCCTAAAAATTATGTCCATAAAAGTTATGAACAGAATCGGTGACAAAGGGCAGCCTTGGTGGAGTCCAAGCCTCACCGGAAACGAGTCCGACTTACTGCCAATGCGGCCCAAACTCTGACTCCGGTGGTACAGGGACCGAACAGCCCGTATCAGGTGGGTACTCCCGAAGCACCCCCCACAGGACTCCACAGGGACTGGTTGGGCGAACTGCACTGCTTTCCTCTCCTGAGACGCCGGATGGTGGACAAGAATTTCCTCTAAGCCGCCCGGAAGTCGGTCTCCATGGCCTCACTGAACTCTTCCCACACCCGGGTTTTTGCCTCAGCGACCGCCAAAACCACATTCCGCTTAGCCAGCCGGTACCCATCAGTTGCCTCAGGAGTCCTACAGGCAAAAAGGCCCGATAGGACTCCTTCTTCAGCTTGACGGCATCCCTCACCGCTGGTGACCACCAACGGGTTCGGGGATTGCCGCCACGACAGGCACCGACCACCTTACGGCCACAGCTCCGGGCGGCCGCCTCCGCAATAGAGGTGCGGAACATGGTACACTCGGACTCAATGTCCCCCGCCTCACCCAGGACGTGGGTGAAGTTCTGCCGCAGGTGGGAGTTGAAACTCCTACTGACAGGGGATTATGCCAGACGTTCCCAGCAGACCCTCACAATACGTTTGGGCCTGCCACGTCCGACTGGCATCTTCCCCCACCATCGGAGCCAACTCACCACCTGGTGGTGATCAGTTGACAGCTCCGCCCCTCTCTTCAGCCGAGTGTCCAAGACATGCGGCCGCAAGCCCGATGACACGACCACAAAGTCGATCATCGAATGGCGACCTAGGGTGTCCTGGTGCCAAGAGCACGTGAGGACACCCTTATGCTTGAACATGGTGTTCGTTATGGACAATCCGTGGTGAGCACAGAAGTCCAATAACAGAACACAACTCGGGTTCTGATCGGGGGGGCCGTTCCTCCCAATCACACCCTTCCAGGTCTCACTGTCATTGCCCACTTTAGCATTGAAGTCCCCCACCAGAACGATGGAGTCCCCAGCGGGCGACCCCTATGGCCCCTCCCACAGGTGGTGAGCCCATGGGAAGGGGGAACCACGTTATCCTTTCGGGCAGTGCCCGGCCGGTCACCATGGGTGCAGGCCCGGCCACCAGGCGTTCGTCTTCGAGCCACACCTCCAGGCCTGGCTCCAAAGGGGGGCCCCGGTGACCCGTGTCCGGGCAAGGGAAACCTAGAGCCATATATTTTGTTCTTCAAAGGGGTTTTTTGAGCCATGCTTTGTCTGGTCCCTCACCAAGGACCTGATTGCCATGGGTTACCCGCCCAGGGGCGTGAAGCCTCAGACAACTTAGCTACTAGGATCATTGGGACACACAAACCCTTCCACCACGATAAGGTGACTGCTCAAGGAGAGGTATTCATGAATCTAAAGTGTTGAAACTAGCTTCCTCTCTTTAACGATACAATGTTAATATCCCCAAAATATATATCCCCTGTTTATTTTGTGAAAAATAATGGTTTCGGAGATGAGAGGATTCCACCCAACGGCAGCGGTATGAGTGCACAATAAGCATCATCATAGTCATTTGTTTAAAAATATTGTTGTAAATGTCTGAGTTTAAAGTCCTACACAAGCCTACGTTCTGGGATACTGGTCGACTTCCCATTTTTTCATATTTAGAAACGTGAAAACGCCTATATTCTTATAAGGCAATGTTTTCAGTTACTTTTAACACTGAACAGTTTATAAAGATAACTTCTGTAGAATTCGATGTAAAAGAAAAGAGAAAAAAAACCTCAAATGTGTGGTCACCCTTCTGAGGATAATTGTCTTACTTTTTATTTATGACCAACTATGTGACTAATTTGCATAGTCGGTTACTTTGTCATATCGCTTTTCTATCACAAATACCCAAGTTTTGAGGCATCACAAAAAAACTGTCAAAGAAATAGTTGGCCTTACGCATAGACGCTTGTTGAGCTGATCTTTGGCCACTGCTTTTTATTTTACCTTTTATTTATTTTTTTGACAGGATGTTGACCTCGTTCATTGCCGTATTGGAAAAATTGAAGGACTGGAAGTGCTACAGAAAGCAAAAGTAAGCTGTTCATAGATTGAGCAAGTGTCACTGATCAATGGAAAAATAATGCATCACCAAATTGTTTCCTCTCCCCCCATTTCATAACACATAAAGGGAAAACTAAAAATGCGAATTATAATTCCTTTCTTCTCTTTCTCCACACAGACCCTCTCCTTACGACAGAATCTGATTAAAAAAATTGAAAATCTTGACAGTTTGAGCTCACTGCGGGAACTCGATTTGTACGACAATCAAATCCGCAAGTTGGAGAACCTGAACAAGCTCACACAGTTGGAGTAAGTTGGGATTTTAGTTGTATACAGCGATCCCCTGAATTGAGGGAATCTATCCTTACCGATTCACTGCTTTTGCGCTCTGGCCGAAGCCAGGTCTAATATAGAAATAATACTTATGCGCCATCTTGTGGCATCTTGGGCCAAGGAATTATGTTGAACTGAGGGGAGGAACTTCATTTACTTAGGCCATAGCCTTTTCTAATACAAACAAATGTTTTGCTGCCATCTTGTGGCATCTTTAGGCAATTACAAACCTTTCTGGGGGACGTCTATCAATTACAGATATTGGCTATTCACGACAGGGCTCATCCCCTTTTTCCTGTGAATAACTTTTGTTCACTACAGTTTTATTACGACAAGCAATTCTTCTGTTTGAATATACATTGATACCTTGGTTTATGAGTGAACCTACTTACGTGTTTGTCAAGATACGGGCTGTTGCTCGGCTGCTGTTTTTATTTTTAAGCTTGAGTTGAGTTGTGTGGGTTAGATAACATAAAGCAGCAGATCTTGAACAATTATTATTTTTTTAATCCGTGACGTAGTGGTAGCTATAACACTTTGAGCAACGGTTATTCAAACACAAATGGTGCAGTAGCACGCGTAAACAGAATATAACATTACTCACTGCAACGCTGTACGAAAGACGAGTAATGTTACGGCAGCTTAGTGAGTCACTTAGTTGTGACTATTTTCTTCGTGTATTATCTGTCTGTATTATAAGTCTATTGAGTTATGAGCGTGGTCACGGAACAAATGAAACTCCTAAGTCAAGGCACCACTGTACTCTAACCCAACAAGCACTTAATCTCTTTTTTTATGGCTCAAACGCAGGCAGCTGGATGTGTCCTTCAACGTTCTGAGGAAGGTGGAAGGTTTGGAGCAGCTGACTCGGCTGAAGAAACTTTTTCTGCTTCACAACAAAATCGGCAGCATCGCCAACATGGGGCACTTCCCCTGTCTGGAGATGCTGGAGCTGGGCTCCAATCGCATTCGAGTATGATTGTTGTCGCACTTGCAAAATGTGTTTTTCAGGTCATCGACATTGTTGTTTATTTGTTGTGTTTCATAGGTTATAGAGAACCTGGATACACTAACGGCTTTGCAAAGCTTATTCCTCGGCACCAATAAAATCACCAAGTTGCAGAATATGGACACTTTACACAGCCTGACTGTGTTAAGCATTCAGGTACTTTGCACTGACATTAAAGTGGGGATTCTCAAACTTTTGGTGTCCAGTGAAGGCTTAGAGATGACACATTTTTCCAAGGACCCTATCATAATCCTAATGTCAATTAATCAAAAATACCATGTGCACACCTAAATGTCATGGGAAATACATATATTTTTTTATTTAAATCAAATTCACGATTCACAATGGAATATTTAACCTACACCAAAGGTGGGTAGAGTAGCCAAAAGTTGTACTCAAGTACTGTAATTTCTCTTATATAATGCAACATTTTACCCCCCATAAATGTCAAAAGTCAATGACGCGTTTTCCATAGGTATAGGGGAAAATGGAAAAAAACTTTCCCATTTTCTAAATGTATGCCGGCATCTCGTGGTTATGAAAAAGCTGTACATTTTTATTCCAATATGCCACGAACACTTAGAAGTTATGAGAAAGGTGTATACTTTCATTCAAATATACCACCGCCACCTAGAGGTTATGAAAAAGGTGTAGCCTACACTTTCGTTCCAATATGACAGGGGTATGTATGACTGCATATATGTAGTTGTGCTCATAAGTTTACATACCCTGGCAGAATTTGTGAAATATTGTTGTTGTTTTTTTAAATAAGATTGATGACTGAACAACAACCATCAGTAATTTCTTTATGGTTATGTTTTGTTTGATGATAATGTTTTTTCTGAAATAATTGACGGTTTAATTTGAATCGCATTAAAATAAAATTTCATGTGTTTTGCCTGGCCCTTGATGGTTTCTTTAAATAATTGCACCCATCCTAGGTAATCAAACATATGAGCACAACTGTGTGTTTACTCATTTACTAAATTAAAGTAGGTCTGTAAATTTCAAAATAAGAGCAAGTAAATAAAAATAAAGTATTACGTGTTCAAATAAAGTGCTTAACTTCAGAATAATTATTTGAAAAAACTAACAAAATACAGATAACACTTCATGTTTTGATCATATGGTTAGAAGCAAAATCATGCATTGTAAAAATGCATTATACATAGGTAGAAGGATTTTCCAGAATTTTGAGGTCAACTGGGGGTGCGTATTATACATGGGTGCGCATTATACACGAGAAATTACGGTAAAAGTACCGTTACTTTAGATTAATATGACTTGGGTAAAAGTAAAAAATAGTCCCCCATATAATTACTTTTGTAATTACTGAGTGAATAACTATACAACTAAAATGGAAATATGCAAATATTAATATTTCCCCAAAATATCACTTTTAAACAATATTCAACTTCTATAGCCGATTGGGTAGGAAGAACTGCAATTTGCTTTACCGTGCAGTGGTTACCCTGCAGGTTTTATTCCACAGAGCATTACATTTCGCAAACACAGACTGAGAACGCTTCTTACATGTTTCTCAAGTTCCAGATGGAGTTCTTGTAGGCTAAAATTCTATTTTTTTTTGCAGACTTATATGATAGTGCATGACATAGCTGTTCTTTTTCTTAGTCCATCCATCCATTTTATATAAAAAGTAATCAAGTACAAGTACAATGCATGACAGCTGTTTTTTCTTAGTCCACCCATCCATTTTAGATAAAAAGTACTCAAGTACAAGTAAAAAGTATGGTGCATTAAAACTACTCTGACAAGTGCAATTGATCCGAAGAGTTGCTTATGTAACAAACTCATTACGTCCCGCTTCTCACCTAAACTGCTTCCACTAACAACATTGCTTTGTACAGGGAGGAGCTAGTTTATATAAGCACAATCAGTGTTGCCAACTTAGCCATTTGGTCACTATTTATCAACTTTTCCCACTACTACTTAAGTGACTGTTTTTTAAGTAAAGCGACGAGAAAATTCCCGTCAAGAAAACAAAAACATGAACAGAATTTTTGTACTTTTTAAAAAAAAATTATCCGACACAATCTATTGCAAATTATTTCACGGAACCGGACCCCAGTTTGAGCACATTTGCATTGAACAATGATTTATATAAATTGAGAATTTACTAACTCATTTTGTTTGCATTTATTTTCAGAGTAATCGGATTACTAAAATGGAGGGTTTACAGAACCTGGTCAGCCTGCGAGAGCTCTACCTGAGCCACAATGGCATCGAGGTCATCGAGGGCTTGGAAAACAATGTGAGTCAAGCAAAAACCTGGCTATTGTCCACTCTGCAGGCTGTGAGAATGCACATCAACAGCAGCAGCACCAGTGTTGTCTGTATTAACCCAGCACCACTGTCTCTCCCATCAGAAAAAGCTGACAACTCTGGACATTGCAGCCAACAGAGTGAAGAAGATTGAGAACATCAGCCATCTAACAGAACTGCAGGAGTTCTGGGTAGGAATCAAGTGTTTCATTTGTTTGTTTTATTTTCAGAATATCTTCTGAACAATTAATTTCTCTCTGCAAATTGTAAGATGTGACTACAAAAATGTCAGAAAACGCCGACTATAACAACTAAAGTGCATTTGTGGTTAATCATAAGAGTACATTGTGGCAGTTGTGTGCTGAATCCCACGTCACATGAGTTTGACTTTGGTTATTTCTGAAAACAGTCACATCCCCACTGATTTGCGGCTGTGCACACATGTACAACCACTTTCCTCCTGCTTCCTTCTTCAGTCTAAAAACATGTGTTAGCTTCATTGAGGACTCTAAATACAGTAGTCCATAGATGTTAATGTAGGGGAATAATTGTTTGTGTAGATGCTTTGCGATTGGCTGGCGACCAGTTCTGGATTTAAAAAATTTAGCTTAACACATCTACATGTAAATAGTATACAGGAATTGACCTTGCCTTTCCAATACATTTGGAGGGGACTGTATATCGCAGGGTAACAAAAAAAATTCCAATTACATTTTTTTCCAATATGGTGTAGCCCAACTGTAAGTATCCGACTTAATTCGCCAAAGTCATCTGGGATAGACTCAAGACATGCTAGCTTCAGTCAGCTCGGATAGCTCATCCACAAAAAGTCCTATAAAAATGTGTTTAATTAGTTAAATATCTTAAACGAACTCCACAAAAAGTTGAACATTTCATAAACTCCCGCAGATGAATGACAACCAGATCGACAACTGGTCAGATCTGGATGAGCTGAAGAACGCCCAATCCCTGGAGACGGTCTACCTGGAGAGAAACCCGCTGCAGAAGGACCCGCAGTACCGGCGGAAGATCATGCTCGCGCTGCCAAGCGTGCGCCAGATCGACGCCACCTTCATCCGCTTTTAAAAAATGCAGTACGGTATACGCCGTCCACTTCAGTGTTTGCCCTTGCCAACCTGTGTGCCCCCCCCCCACACACACACACACCATTCATCACTCGATCACTGAATCGTCATTTCTCTGTATACAAAATATACAGTGCAACATTAAAGTCAGCCACGGATGCACTCATTCACTACTCAATCTGTGGTGTGGAAGCGTATTTATTTACAACTCTGGAAATGAACTGTGAAATAACATCAAATCCATCACTTTCCTATGACATGTTTACCTTATTTTTGAAGAATTAAACGGCCCTTGCATGTGGGCAAGGCAAGCCACAGTCGCCGATGCACTTTTTCATTGAATAGGACAAACAGTCAAATACAAAATGAAAACACTCACAAAGGAGCTGCTGTAAGACACAACTCGCGTCCAAATGCTCACATGCATATTGACACCAGCTCCTCACTCACTAGGACATGCCCCTTAAAGGCATACATCCAAATTTTTTTTTTTTTGGTACATTCTCTATGTCTTTATACATTAAAGTGCTATTTTTCTTCATTTAAACCATGTAACTGAAAGATTGTGGCGGTTATTTGGGACTGGAAGGGATTAATGGCATTTCAATCGGGAACATTGATTTGACATAAGCATGAATTGCTTATGTTAATGACATGTCAATGCTTTATGAATGAAGTCAAGGTACCACTGTACTAAAGGTTTTTTTTTTATCCTTCCTTTGCTTAAACCTGCTTTTCTTCCTTCCTTACCCCCTTCCACCTCATACCTGCTTTTTCCTCTTTCCTTCCCTCCTACCGTCATTCTTTTTCCTTGCTTCCTTCCAGCAGACCCGTTTTATTTTATTTTTTCCATTTTGCAGCCTTCCTTACCTTGAAACTACTTTTCTTCCGTTCTGCCTTCCTTTCATACCTGTCCAATAATGCTTTTAGAATTCACTTTCTTTGTTGTTGGCTCAATTTATTTGCCATTTGAGGTACTCATACAAAACAAAACAAATACAGGGATACAATAATTGAGAAAAGTGGACATCTACATTTTGACCCACCACTGAATATCCTGTAGTTGAGCTTATTCAAAATACTCCCGAACTAGGTATTAAACCTTGAAATATTAAAGTATTAAAAGTGAAGTATTAAATCCTTGAAAACCTTAAAATGCACCTCTTCAAACTTATTTGCAAATTTAATTTTAGTTTTTTTTAACATAATTTACAGAAAAACGCGACGAATGTCCCCCAGTCTCATCTCATACTCATTTTACGACTAACCTCTCTGTCGTAAAATAAAGCTTCTAAGAATGTAACATCTGTGTCTATCTAGGACGGTAAAATAATATTATTTTTTTTTATTATTACTGATCACAGCTTTGGTTCTTTTGCTTGTTCTGTTGTCAAATTTGTTTGGAGCGTTTCACAAAGGTTTTTAATGGTTTACCTCAAGCTTAGAGACCAGATGACAAGTTTATTATAGATGCTGCAGTGACACATTCTGTATTATTGACAGTCGCACTCAACAACAACAAAAAAACTCTGTGTGGTTGTCTCTTGTAAATAACTCAGAGCACTTGATTTGATCCACATATACATTTTTAAATTGTTGATTAGACATCATTAATAAAGGAACAGATTTTTAGGTGGGATTAAAAAGTTATACACCTTTTGGATTTTATTTTACGCTTGGTTTTAAGGAAATGGACACATGGACTGAAATAATCTGTTTTGCCTGTGAACTGAGGTGATTCAAATCAAGTGATTTTAAATTGTCATTGAAAGAGTAATCTGATATGCTATTTGTTGTTTAGAGAATCTACATCACAGGGTTTTTGGATTTGAAATGGAATGTATTATGCAAACAACAATAAATGTATAGTACTACTACTTAGTAAGGTTTTGCTCTTCATTTGTGAATGTGGACAGTTGTGGAAAGTGATAAAGTACAAATACTTTATTACTGTACTTGTTTTTGTCCCCCCCAAGTATCTGCTTGAATATGTTTTTTTATGGTTACTTTTTACTTTTATTATACATATAAAAACAAATAGCCACTCTCTACTCTTCACTTTGTCAAATAGGCAATACATTATTCAACTTCTGCAAATGAAAACAACATAGAAAGATGTAAACAAAGATGGTTGAGATATTAATTGACTGACATCTCTAAGACTTCTAAAGCTAACAATCAGGCACAGCAACAACACAGAGGAGGGTAAACCAGGGAGCATTAACGACAATGATGCCACACGTTTGGAGAAGCAAGACATTCCCCATTCATGGCCTCATTTAAGAAAATTGATGTCAGCCCCAAGAATGATTCCTACCTTTCTGTTTTGTGCCAGCTCAAAATTCACCAGCTTCTGGCATTCAGAAATTCTCTGTCTAGTAAGTGAAAAAGACAACGGTGCATTTTTTTCATTTGCATTTTTGTTAGTTCACAACCTGAGCAAAGCTATGGAAACATGTTTTGATGAATATGTGTCGTGTGATTCCCCCCAACTCGGTGCAAGCACTATGCTAGTTATGAGCCTTTTTTGAGAGTAAGGAGTAGAATGTGCACACATAAATGTGAAAGTCGACACACCCCTGTTCCAATGCCAGGTTTTTTTTTTATAAAAAAATGGGACCAAGATACAGCATTTCAAAACTTTTCCAACCATTAATATGACTTATAACCTGTCCTACTGAATTGAAAGTAAAATTAAGTATTTTCATTGCGGTAAGTAAAAATAATACCTCTGCGGATCGCGACTTGTGCAGTAAGATATGACCACAGACAATGTCAGTAAAAGTCTACGAGAACAGCTAAACTTTGGGGTTAATGAATGAGAGGCACTTTAAATGGTGGCAGGTCTATGCTGACTTCTATTTAACATGACTTTGAATGTGATTGTATAATTCTGAACACAATCACATCCCCAATTACAAAAGGATGTGCACACCCTCAGTTCACTTCCCTTCCTAGTTGTAGAGGTCACATTAATGGTGGATTTAAAAAAAGATTTAGCTTGCTCTCATTTTTATACACAAAAACCTGGCATTTGAACAGGTGTGTACAGTGTAAATCTACACAAGATACCTGAAGTACAGTACTTTCGTTACCTTGCATCTCTGGTAATCTGTGATGGATGTACTACAATTTTGGGGTTAAAAAAAAAAAAAGATTATAACGCGCAATTCTCCTGACCGACTGGAATAAAAACTACACTCCCACAATGCACCTTAACGCGCAAAGTGACGTCACAACCACTCGCGCCAGGCCGTGGGGGGAGAAAAGGCTTGTCGTTGCGCATGCGCGACATTTATGTTGTTGTTTGTGGCGGTAAGATGGCGGCGCTCGGAGACACCTCGGTTTCGGGGGTGAACGGGTTAATACAACAATTCACAGCAATAACAGGTAAAAAAAGAACGCCTCGTTTCCACACCAATTTGACGGATATCGTATGGGGTACATGCCGGAACGGCTCTCTGGCTCGGGACCGACCAGGAAATGGGTGCGCAGTTGTAAGAAGGGACGTTTAATGTGGCTGGTGCCCCATCGCTGTCAGTGGGACGAAAAAAAAAAAAGCACCGCCCGTGTTAACTGGTCAACTCCACTAAAAGACTACGCACCAATACGTGTGAAACTTCCACCCCTATTATCGCAAGTTAACCTCGCATCCGTGGTGCTAGTTTGTGACGATCACTACAAGTTGCATATCGAGAGCCCGTAGCTGCTTTTTGTCCCACTTTGAGACGTCGCCTGTTGTGCCGTAAATACAGAATGGAGGTCTAACATTTTCCCTCCTTCCTTCATCGCCTTACTTGTCTTCTCTCCCCCCCCAAAAAAACGTGTCTGTGGCGTTAAAACCCATACGCATCACGGTGTAATTTTTGATTATTATTATTTTTTTTACCGGCAGTCTACACAACTTCAAATCCCTCAAACGGTTGTACGTTTGCACCTGATGGGGGGAAAATACGAGAGAGCGTGTAAAGTTTATTTAACGGAGACATGTTTGATGGAACACCGCTCCACCATGTTGGGAGGAGGCTGGAACGAGCATGCGCAGTTGGGGGACGGACGTGTGAAACTTCTACCGTGCAGGAACTGTTAAAACTCAGTATACGCTACACAGAGGACAGAGAATAGGTCATTGTTAACGAGTTTTCGCAGTTTTGAAACTTCAATAACCTCGCAGTGATAGAAACTATCAATACAGTTGACAACTGTGAAACATACATCATCTGGAGCAGTTCACAATCATTATTTACGTAATAACTAGGCTTTACACGTTCAGGATTTTTGTGGCCAGTCACCGATCAGCGAGTTTAAAAAAACGATAACCGATCACCGATCCGATCACAAGATGTAGCAATATGTCTATTTACTGTATATACTTGTGTACTGTATACTAAGTATCTTCAAACGTATTCTATAGCATTTTAGACAAAAGGTAAAACATTAATTACCTCTAAGGACCATTCAAGGATTGGCCACTGACATAATTTTAAGTTTTAAGTCAGGTCAAACCAACATTACAACATGACAGAAATAATGGGTGCTAACTTAGTGTAATTAAATTACTTTATTGTAATTAAATTACTTCGCACACACTGAAACTTTAGAGCATGACACACTACTACACACACACACTAAAACTTTAGAGCACGATTCAACAGAACGCTGGCATGTTTACGTACAACTGTTAGTGCTAGCATTAGCTTGTTAGTGTGCAGAACGTTTTGTTGCCTGATTGCAAGCCGTATCGTATTCAAAGTATGTAAACATACCTCAAGCAATCTGTGAATGAACATCCTCTCCCGAGCATCAGTGATGACCACTACGGTTTTCCTTTTTTTATTAGTTTTTTTTCTCCCCACACAATAATTTTGCGCGATCTATTGTTGTTGTCATCGCCATGGTAATGAGTGTATCCGGTCGCATTTGAGTTGACAAGATAGAGCCCAGTGTTTGTAAAAGACGGCATGCGCTGGTATCGGAATACAAGATTTGATCACAGTAGTCTAACAGTGCAATCGTGAAAGACCAAATTTGTCTTGTAGTCTGATCCACGCATTACATGTTGTCTGTCTCAGACGTGTTGTCTGTCCCACACCGCCAACGTTTGAAAAAAAAAAAACTTAATTGGCGCTCCGATATTTACAGTACTACGTCAAAAGACACGCGACAAGGCTAAAAATAAACGAGCTTTTAGATTCAAATATACTGTACACAATTCCGACGCAGAGTAAATGTCTTTTGCAGAGCCGATCAATGACGTCATTGATCGGATCGGCGAATTATGACGTTAAAGTCGATCAGCATAAAATAATTATCGGCCAATACCGATCAAGCCGATCAGATCGGTGTAAAGTCTAGTAATAACATGACAAAAGATAAAACATTAGAATTAAATGCATCATATTCACCAGAGATGCTGATTATTAAATGTATTAATGTGTGACAGATGTAGTCGAAGTTGGCTGTAACAAGTTTTGCTCTGACCAACCAATCAGAGGATGGAAAAATGCTGACATCATCAAGGGCCAGAGCTCTGGGCATGTGAGGACGAATTTGAAATTTGGTTAACGAAACAGACCCAATACTAATACAGTGGTTCCTCGACTTACGATTGATCGGACTTACAAGTTTTTTGAGGTAAGATTTTTTTGAGTTATGAACCACCCACTCCCAGTTGAAGTTTAGTGTGAGACTAAACAAAAAACAAACAGAATGTATTTAAGCAAACCACATAAACTTACAAAAGTCCACTAGCTTAATGCTAACACACAATGCAAACGCCATAGACAGGCTAACGAAATGAGCATCAATGTCGCAGTGCAATGGATATTTGAACGCAAACGGTGCAGCAACACATGTAGACAGACAATATAAGAATACTCAGGCATGTCTTCTTTATCCACTGTGAAATAGGACATACTACTGCAGTTTACTGAGCAGTTGTAACTGTCTTCTTCATCAATTGAAGTGTTATTAAGACACCAGGTAACTGTGAAAAAATGTATAATGTCTTCTCTCATACTTCACTAGGGGCTACAGAGAGTGTTGGGAAGCATATGTTGGAAGCATGCAACAACAACCTGGAAATGGCAGTGACCATGTTTCTGGATGGAGGAGTGGTCACCGAGGAGCCCAGCACGAGTTCCGGTTCAGCAGCATCCAGCAGCAGGGTTCTACCTTCAGAGTAAGCGCTTGTTGCCCAACTAAAAAAATAAAAAATAAAAAAAATAAGATCTTCCATGGTGGAACGGTGGATGACTGGTTAGAGTGTATCCCTCACAGTTCTGAGGACCGGGGTTCAATCCCTGGCCCCGCCTGTGTGGAGTCTGCATGTTGTCCCCGTGCCTGCGTGAGTTTTCTCTGGGAACTCTGGTTTCCTCCCACATCCCCCAAAAAAACATGCATGGTAGGTTAATTGAAGTCTCTACATTGCCCCTAGGTGTGAATGTGAGTGTGAATGGTTGTTTATGTGTGCGCTGTGATTGGCTGGCAACCAGTTCAGGGTGTACCCTGCCTCCTGCCCGATGATAGCTGGGATAGGCTCCAGCACTCCCGCGACCCTTGTGAGGATAAGTGGCTCAGAAAATGGATGGATGGATGAAGATCTTCCATGTTGTTGGATGGTCATTGTTTTTTTGTGTTGTGTGTGGCCACAGCGATGTACGAGCACCCATTCCCCAGAAGCAGGACATTCTTGTGGAGCCGGAGCCACTTTTTGGAGGTATTTCATTGTATCTTCTGTCACTTCATTCTTGCAGGCACTTATTGCAACCCTCTAATCTTTGCTGTGTCTGTTCCACCTTCAGTGCCAAAGCGAAGGAGACCTGCCCGATCCATATTTGATGGCTTTAGAGACTTCCAAACGGAAACTAGTGAGTCTACTCCAGGGCTTAAACGAATAATTCGAAAAATTTAAATAATTCGATAAAAGGATAAACCCAACCACCTATGTTTTTTCAATCGCTTTATATAATAAACGGTAACAAAACAAACCATGTAATAAGCACATTCATACATTTGCTGCTATGGCCATAACTGGTACCCTGGAATTCAACATGCAGGCTGGCTAACAGTTACCAGCCAGGGGCTAATATGAGCTGACTATAGCCAACTCTACACTCTCATTCGACGACTCCCACATCACTTAACAGGTCAGACCTTTTCTTTTAAAGCCACATCCACTCAAAGTCACAGTTATTTTCGTGTGAGCCGTGAGCATGGCGACTGCAAAGTATCCAACAATAATACCTGCACCTAACATTCACCTTTTGTTGTTTAATAATAATGCAAAATACATTTTTATTCCATTAATAGATTGGATAAATGGTAGAATAATTGATTCTAAAGATATTCTATAGCTGCAGCCCTAGTCTTCTTTGATAGCAATGCACTCACCACGAAGTTTGGTAAACGAGTACTATTTTCAGAGTTTTCAGATTTATATTAAGCTTCTTATTAATGCACCAAAATTGTATTTATTGTTTATGAATTTTCAATGAGCTCTATTCTGAAGTGTTACCTGTTTACATTTTTAAATAAAATCCTATGGTACGGACATGGCCATTGAAAAAGGCAATTGAGTTGCTTGGAGTAAATGAATTCATGGTAGTATTTGTGCGGTTTCAATGTGGAAAAAAGTAAAATCAGAACTTTTTTCATATATTTAGTGGGTGCCGCTTGTATGCCAGAGCCCTCGATTGACCAAATTTTGTGGTACTACAGAAAGCTGACTTGTGTCACTCTGTATCTTTTCATCCGCCATAGCTGAGATGTTTTTCCCCCTCACTCGTTCTCTGTCTCGTTCCAGTCCGCCAGGAACAGGAGCTGCGGAACGGCGGAACGGTGGACAAGAAACTGAGCACCCTGGCAGACCTTTTCCGTCCTCCCATTGAGCTGATGCACAAAGGCAGCTTTGAGACGGTGAGGAGTCTCTTTCGAACCGGCACGTAGAGCACATGCCTCGATTCTGTCTGCTGGCCTCCACTCAGAGGAAAGCAAGTGTGCTGCTAACGGAAGAGTGGAAAACTTATAGGCCCCTACATTTCTTTTGAGGTCATACAATTCAGAATATGACCAAAGTTTACAAGGCAGAAACATCAAAAGTCATATAAAACTTTGAATTGTTGTATCACCCACCTGTCTAGGATACCTGCTTCCAATTGGGGCTCATTTTCATAAATTACCTAGTAGGAGTTTGTCAAGTACGAGCTGTGGAATTCGCCCCCAAAATGGCTACTTCAAAACAAAATACAGTCCCCTCCAAAAGTATTGCAACGGCTAGGTCAATTCCTTTGATGGAGCCTATCCCAGCTGACTGGGCGAGAGGCGGGGTACACCCGAACTGGTTGCCAGCCAATCACAGGGCAGATATAAACAAATAACCATTCGCACCTACGGGCAATTTAGAGTCTTCAATTAACCTACCATGCATGTTTTTTGGGATGTGGGAGGAAACCAGAGTACCCGGAGCAAACCCATGCAGGCACGGAGAGAATATGCAAACTCCACACAGATGAGGCCGGGTTTGAACCGGTCTCCTCAGAACTATGAGGCAGATGTGCTAAACAGTTGTCCAACGTGCCATCTAGAATTGGAACATACATAATTAAAGTTAAGAACATTTAATATTTGGTGGCATAACCCTTACTTGCAATAACTGCATCAAGCCTGCGTATGGGCTGAAATATGTACACCAGGAATTGAATTTTAATTTACGAACTGAATTTGAAACTTGAAAGTGAATGTAAGATTTTTTTTATCTGCAATGAAAATTCAAATGACATATTTTCACATTCAGTTTGTTCATTTCAGATCCGGTTCGACAAATTCTGTTTCAAATTAGCTGTAACAGACATCCGGAGACAATCCATCGTCGATACACAGAGTTCGTCTTCGGCCAATCAGCTCCTTCGTTTTTTATCACGTGACAGGGATTCTCCGGGAAGTCAAATCTTCTAACCGGCGACAGTATTTTAATATTTATACCTCCTTTACTTAACCTTTGTGGAATGCATTAGATGGTCAGAAAGAGATAAAAAGGTGCTTCCGTTCGAACATAGGAAACGACATATGACACCGACGTGACGAAGTCATCTTTCTGATTTTATTCCAACATAACGTCATCCAGGCATTGAACTCCATTCCTTCACCCCCAAAAACCACGAACGAAAATTTTAGTAACATGTTTTTTTATAAGTATAGGAATACTTTATAGTATTGTACTTTATAAAAACAGAGTAATAACAAAATGAAATCATATGTAATGAATTTAACAGTTTTTGCGTCATGATTTTGGTTTTATTCAGTGGGCTTCCTTCTGGTGTGTGTGCACCTTGGCCACCAGGGGGTAGTATAACACAGAAATTGATATAATACCCTTAGATTTGGTGGTGTAACAAGAAGACCATCAGAACTGAAAGCTACAGTAATACCGGGAGTTGTTTTTGTTTAACGGTAAACTTCAATTACAGTGGGTATGGAAACTCTTTGTTATATTGCAGCCATTTGCTAAAATCATTTAAGTTATTTTTTCCCCTCATGAATGTACACACAGCCCCCCATGTTGACAGAAAAAAACGGAATTGTTGAAATTTTTGCAGATTTATTAAAAAAGAAAAATTGAAATATCACACAGCCATAAGTATTCAGACCCGTTGCTCAGTATTTAGTAGAAGCACCCTTTTGAGCTAATTCAGCCATGAGTCTTTTGGGAATGATGCAACAAGTTTTTCACACCTGGATTTGGGGATCATCTGCCATTCCTCCTTGCAGGTCCTCTCCAGTTCTGTCAGGTTGGATGTTGAACATTAGTGGACAGCCATTTTCTGGTCTCTTCAGAGATGCTCAATTGGGTTTAAGTCAGGGCTCTGGTTGGGCCATTCAAGAACAGTCATGGCGTTGTTCTGAAGCCACTCATTCATTATTGTAGCTGTGTGCTTCGGGTCATTGTCTTGTTGGTAGGTGAACCTTCGGCCCAGTCTGAGGTCCTGGGCACTCTGGAGAAGATTTTCGTCCAGGATATCCCTGTACTTGGCTGCATTCATCTTTCCTTCGATTGCAACCAGTCGTCCTGTCCCTGCAGCTGAAAAACACCCCCACAGCATGATGCTCCCACCACCATGCTTCACTGTTGGGACTGTATTGGACAGGTGATGAGCAGTGCCTTGTTTTCTCCACATATACCGCTTCAGGTGTTTTTTAACAAACTCCATGCGGGCTTTCTTGTGTCTTGCACTGAGGAGAAGCTTCCGATGGGCCACTCTGCCATAAAGCCCCGACTGTTGGAGGGCTGCAGTGATGGTTGACTTTCTAGAACTTTCTCCCATTTCCCGACCGTATCTCTGGAGCTCAGCCACAGTGATCTTTGGATTCTTCTTTACCTCTCTCACTTCTCCCCCGATTGCTCAGTTTGGCCGGACAGCCAACTCTAGGAAGGGTTATGGTCGTCCCAAACGTCTTCTGTTTAAGGATTATGGAGGCCACTGTGCTCTTAGGAACCTTAAGTGCAGCATACTTTTTTTTGTAACCTTGGCCAGATCTGTGCCTTGCCACAATTCTGTCTCTGAGCTCTTCAGGCAGTTCCTTTGACCTCATGATTCTCATCTGCTCTGACATACACTGTGAGCTGTAAGGTCTTATATAGACAGGTGTGTGGCTTTCCTAATCAAGTCCAATCAGTATAATCAAACACAGCTGGTCTCCAATGAAGGTGTAGAACCATCTGAAGGATGATCAGAAGAAATGGACAGCACCCGATTTAAATATATGAGTGTCACAGCAAAGGGTCTGAATAATTATGGCTGTGTGATATTTCAGTTTTTCTTTTTTAATAAAAATGCACAAAACAAAATCAACAATTCAGCTTTTTTTTCTGTCAATATGGGGTGCTGTGCGTACATTAATGAGGAGGGAAAAAATGAACTTAAAGTATTTTAGCAAATGGGTGCAATATAACAAAGAGTGAAAAATTAAAGGGAGTATGAATACTTTCCGTACCCACTGTAGGAATGGCAATAAACAGTGTTCACCCTTTTACATCCAGACTGGAAATGAGTGCCGCTTGTGCAAAACCACCATTGGCTACTTTAACTATATCTCCCATACACCATGTACAATTGTCGAAATCCAGCTTGCTGATATGTCTTTGTGGTCTCCAATAGGCAAAAGACTGCGGCCAGCTGGAGAACAAGTGGTTGATGATCAACATTCAGAACGTCCAAGACTTCGCTTGCCAGTGCCTGAACAGAGACGTGTGGAGTAACGACGCCGTGAAGACTATCATTAGAGAACACTTTATATTTTGGCAGGTAAGCGCTTTACTTTCACTCACGTCAGGCCTTACTGTCTGCTCAGTGGCGCAAACAGAAATGCAATTGTATGGTTGTCATAACTAGACTTTACACCTATCTGATTGGCTTGATTGGTATCGGCCGACTTTGTCATAATTGATCAGCTCCGCAAAAGACATTTACTCCGCGTCGCCGTCGTATACAGTATATTTGAATCCAAAACCTAGTTTATTTTTAGCCCTGTCACGTGTCTTTTGACGTCATTTACGATCACTGGGCTTTGTCAAATCAAACGCGACCAGATACACTCGTTACCACGGCCACAACAGCAGCAATGGATTGCGCATGTATTGTGTTGGTCAAAAAAAGAACAAAATGGGGAAAAGCGTGTGGTGGTGGTGGTCACTGGTGCTCGGGAGAAGACTTTATTTCAACGATTGCTTGAGGTATGTTCACATACCGTAATTTCTCGTGTACAATGCACACCCAAGTATAATACACACACCCATAGTTGACCTCAAAATTCTGGAAATCCCTTCTACCTATGTATAATACATTTTTAGAATGTATGATTTTCCTTCTACCCATATGATCAAAACATGAAGTATTATCTGTATTTTGTTAGTTTAAAAAAATATATATATTCTGAAGTTAAGCACTTTATTAGAACACGTAATACTTGGTAAATGAGAAAAGACAGTTGTGCTCATATCTTTGATTACCCAGGTAGAATTTGTAAGATGGGTACAGTTCTTTAAAGAAAACATGAAGGGCCAAGCGAAACACATTCAATTTTATTTTAATGGAATTTAAATTAGCCGGCACGGTGCTCGACTGGTTAGCACATCTGCCTCACAGTTCTGGGGACCGGGGTTCAAATCCAGGCCCCGGCTGTGTGGAGTTTGCATGTTCTCCCTGGGTTTGGGTGGGTGTTCTCCTGGCACTCCGGTTTCCTCCCACGTCCCAAAAACATGCATGGTAGGTTGATTGAAGACTATAAATTGCCCGTAAGTGTGAATGTGAGTGTGAATGGTTGTTTGTTTCTATGTGCCCTGCGATTGGCTGGCGACCGGTTCAGGGTGTACCCCGCCTCCCGCCCCAAGATAGCTGGGATACGGTCCAGCAGCCCGCAACCCTAGTGAGGGTAAGCAGTAAAGAAAATGGATGGATGGATGGAATTCAAATTAAACTGTCAAAGCATTTCAGAAAAGTATTATCATTAAACAAAACATAACCATTAAGAAATTAAAGATGGTTGTTGTTCAGTCATCAGTCGTATTTATTATTTAAAAAAAAAACAATATACACATATGCACAACTGTACATATATGCAGTCATCCGTACCCCGAACCCGTAAGAAAGTGTAGGCTACACCTTTTTCATAACCACTAGGTGGCGGTGGCAGATTAGAATGAAAGTTTACAGCTTTTTCATAACCTCTAGATGGCAGCATACATTTGTAAAATGTGAAAGTGTTTTCCATTTTCCCCTATACCTATGTATAATGCGCACTGTTGACTTTTGACATTTTTTTGGGGAACGAAATGTGCATTATCCACAAGAAATGCCCGGATCAAACAAAATTGCTCTTTCACGATTGCACTGTCAGACTACTGCAATCAAATCTTATATTCCGATACCACCGCATCCCGTCTTTTACGCTTTATCTTGTCAACTCAAACGCGACCAGATACACTTGGTACCATGGCGACGACATCGCGACGCGTGCATTATAAAAACAAAATGGGGAAAAATGTGTTCTGGTGGTCACCGGTGCTGGGGAGATTACATTCATTTAAGGCTTTCTTGAGGTATGTTCACATACTTTTAATACGATACTGCTCGCAAGCAGGCAACAAAACGTTATGTAGCCTAGCAAGCTAGTGCTAGCACTAACGGTTGTGCGTAAACATGTTGGTGTTCTGTTGAACCATGCTCTAAAATTTTGGTCTGTGTGAAGTAATTTACATACAATAAATTAATTCAACTTCAGTAAGTTAGCTTCCATTATTTCTGTCATGTTGCAATGTTGGTTTGACCTGACTGATTAGAATACATGACCTGACGAGAGCAGTGATTTCCAACCTTTATGGAGCGAAGGCACATATTTTACAATTGGAAAATCTCACGGCACACCAACAAACAAAAATGTCACAAAAAGTAGATCCACCGTAATGACTGTATATGCTTCCTGCCACCTAATAGAAGAGCATTTTTTTGTTCTGTCTGTCACTTTGCCTCACTGGGATAACTAGAGGAACAAAGCAAAGCAAAGTAAATTTATTTATATAGCACATTTCATACACAAAGTAACTCAATGTGCTTTACATGATTAAAAGCATTTAAAAACAAAGAAAACACAGCTTATAAACATTTAAAACGAAGAGGAAAAAAACATAAAATAAAATTAAAACAGCATACAGTGCAAGAAATATCATTTAAAAGTGGAAATGCTCTAAAAAGCATGGGGGAAAAGTTTTTACCCTGGACTTAAAAACATGCACACTTGGGACTGACGTCACTTCTGTTGGCAACTTATTCCAAAGACAAAGATATATTATTTCTTGTAAATTAATATCTTTTTGAGCAGTTAAGTAAAATTTCATAATTTCCCACAGCACACCTGAAGATTGCTCATGGCAGACTAATGTGCCACGGCACACTGGTTGGGAATTACTGGACTAGAGAAGATACTCAGTATACAGTACACAACTATACACAGTAAATGAAAAAAGTCATTAAAATAGACACATTGCTCCATCTTGTGATCGGATTGGTGATCGGTTATCGTTTTTTTTACACTTGCTGATCGGCGATTGGCCCCAAAAATCCTGATCGTGTAAAGTCTAAACAAAACCGTTTGTCATTATGTACAGCCAAGTTCCTGAAGTGGAGTCTTTGTCTCAATGTTTGTTGCAGGTATATCACGACAGTGAAGAAGGACAACGATATATCCAGTTCTATAAACTCAACAAGTTTCCATATATTTCCATCTTAGATCCGCGCACCGGTGAGTTGTCTTGTAAGCAACACCGACTTGGGATTCTTTGGGATTCTTTTTTTCTTCTCTTCTCCACTCCACTGGGATAACTCAGCTACATTTTCCATACAACATGCCGAAAAATGTGTGCCTTTTTTTTTTTTGCTACACTCTCTGAATCGGGGGCCTAACCTTAACCCGGGGGCCAAGGAAATTGCCTGTGTTTGCCTAACCGTAAGTTTGCCGCTCTTATACAAACCCCAATTCCAATGAAGTTGGGACGTTGTGTAAAATGTAAAAATAAATAAATAAATACAAAACACGAACTATAATGATTTTCTAATGCTTTTCAATATATATTCAAATGAATACAGTACAAAGACAAGATATTTAATATTCAAACTGATTATTTATTTCATTTTTTGGGCAAATATTCTCTCATTTTGAATTTGATGCCTGCAACATGTTCCTAAAAAACTGGGACAGGGGCAACAAAAGACTAGGAAAGTAGTTGAGGAATGCTAAAAAAACAAAAATAACTCCTGTTTGAAACATTCCACAGATGAACAGGTTAAAGGTGAATGTCATGATTTGGAATAAAAGCAGCATCCCAGAAAGACATTCACCACTTTGTGAACAACTGTGTGAGCAAATAGTCCAACAGTTTTAAGAACATTCTTTCTTAATGTGCAATTGCAAGAAATTTAGGGATTTCATCATCTACTGTCCATAATATCATCAAAAGATTCAGAGAAATCTCTGCACATGAGCGGCAAGGCCCGAAAACTGACATTGAATGCGTGAGGCCTTAGATCCCTCAGGCAGCACTACATCATTGTACAAAGGATATTGCCATGTGCGATCAGGAACACTTCAGAAAACCATTGTCAGTTAACACAGTTAGTCGCTCCATCTACAAATGCAACTTAAAACTCTTATCTTGCAAAGCGAAAGCCATATGACAACAACACCCAGAAATGCCGCCAACCTCTCTGGGCCTGAGCTCAACTGAGATAGACTGACGCAAAGTGGAAAAGTGTGCTGTTGTCTGACGAGTCCACATTTCAAATTGTTTTTGGAAATCATGGACTTCATGTCCTCTGGGCCAAAGAAAAAAAAGACCATCCAGATTTTTATCAGCGCAAAGTTCAAAAGTCAGCATCTGTGATGGTATGAGGGTGTGTGAGTGCCCATGGCATGGCTAACTGGCACATCTGTGAAGCCACCATTAATGCTGAAAGGTACATACAGGTTTTGGAGCAACAAATAATGCCATCCAAGCGATGTTTTTTTCACAGACAGTCCTACTTATTTGAGCAAGACAATGCCAAGCCACACTCTGCATGTGTTACAACAGTCTGGCTTCGTGGTAAAAGAGTGCGTATACTAGACTGGCTTGCCAGCAGTCCAGACCTGTCTCCAACTGAAAATGTGTGGTGCCGCACATTATGAAGGGCTAAATACGACAGCAGAGACCCCGGACTGTTGAGCACCTGAAGTTGTACATCAAGCAAGAATGGGAAATAATTCCACCTACAAAGCTTCAACAGTTAGTGTCCTCTGTTCCCAGACGCTGATTGAGTGTTGTTAAAGGAAAGGAGATGTAACACAGTGATAAACATGCCCTGCTTTTTTGAAGTGTTGCAGGCATAAAATTTAAAATGAGTGAAAAATTTGCAAAAACAATGTTTATCAGTTTGAACATTAAATAGCTTGTCTTTGTAGTAGGGCTGTCAATTGATTAGCTTTTTAAAATCAGATGAATCACACTTGTGAATTTTAATTAATCGTGATTAATCACAGGTGGCAAATATACCACACAAAATACCACTTTTTGCTTTGAGATGGTATTTTAAACTTGTGCTTCGATGAAAAGAGAGAGCGGCGCTGCACTAAAGGCAAATTACCTATTCTTTTCGAAAGTCTCATTGGGGTGACTTTTGAAGCTAAATTTGTTAACGAGCTTACCAGTCAGAGCCTCCTGACTTATCTTTCGCACTGGTGTAATATGAGATGAAAAGCATTTCCAAATTATTGTATTCAGTTTTTATTTGTTTGACACAACTTCCCAACTTCATTGGAATTAAAGTTTGTATATGGACCAGCTAAGCCATGCAGTTTGACTGCTCATTTTATGTTAAGTTGTGGGACATTTAAAATGTTACGTTTAAATTTTTTTGCATGCGTGTTTTGATGAACGAAAGTAAATTTCTCCCAAGAGGAAGCACATTATGCATAATGAAAATATATTTATATTAGTTCTCAGGAAGTTTATGCAAGGTAATGCTCCTGGGGGACGGGGTTGAAATGTTGGGAATCGGGAAATCAAAGCAAATTTCAGAAGGGGAAAAAACTAAGAGCAAATGTCTAATGAATAAAGAGGCAACAAATTGCTTGAAATTTTATTTTTGTGAACAAAACAAAAACAAACTGATATTGAGTGAAACACCGACCAGGATTCAATGCTGTCTTTAACCATGCAGTCCTGTTCACCACTCTAGGTCAAAAAATGGTGGAGTGGAACCAGCTGGATGTGGCATCCTTCCTGGAGCAGGCCACCGGCTTCCTGGCAGAGCATGGGCAGCTGGATGTGCCATCCTGCCCAGCACCACCCGCCAAACGGGCACGCTCTGTGGGTCTCTCATAATGTGTTGTCCCTTCATATCAGAGACTCTTACAATGTGTTCCTTTTTGTTGTTATTTAGCTTCGTGGTTAAAGTTAAAACTTAGGGTATAATCTTTTGGGTTTCGTGATATTGCAGACAATGGGTCCTTGGTTTACAACGGGCTTGACATGACATTTCCACGTTACAAACAGCGCGCATTGAAGTAATTTATGTCACCATCGTAGGAACAGAATTCCGTCGAAGACCATCTAATTTTCAAATCCGAAGTCAAGGATAGTAGTTTATTCAACTATTGTTAAGTTACTGTAAATAGGGGTTTGGTAACAAAGAAAAATGCTTGTAACATCTCAATATTATTTAATACATATTCATCCATCCATCCATTTTCTACCGCTTATCCGAGGTCGGGTCGCGGGGGCAGTAGCTTTAGCAGGGACGCCCAGACGTCCCTCTCCCCAGTCACTTCATCCATCTCTTCCGGGGGGATCCCGAGGCATTCCAGCCGAAGGATGTAGTCTCTCCAGCGTGTCCTGGGTTGTCCCCGGGGTCTCCTCCCGGTGGGACGTGCCCGGAACACCTCACCAGGGAGGCGTCCGGGAGGCATCCGAATCAGATTCCCCAGCCACCTCATCTGGCTCCTCTCGATGTGAAGGAGCAGCGGCTCTACTCTGAGATCCTCCCGGATGACCGAGCTTCTCGCCCTATCTCTAAGGGAGAGCCCGGACACCCTGCGGAGGAAACTAATTTCGGCCGCTTGTATCCAGGATCTTGTTCTTTCGGTCACGACCCACAGCTCGTGACCATAGATGAGGGTAGGAACGTAGATCGACCGGTAAATCGAGAGCTTCGCCTTTCGGCTTACCGAACCCCCGTATCAGGGGGTTCGGTACCCCATACTCCCGAAGCACCCCCCACAGGACCCCCCGAGGGACACGGTCGAACGCCTTCTCCAAGTCCACAAAACACATGTAGACTGGTTGGGCGAACTCCCATGCACCCTCGAGGACCCTGCCAAGGGTGTAGAGCTGGTCCACTGTTCCACGGCCAGGACGAAAACCACACTGCTCCTCCTGAATCTGAGATTCAACTTCCCGACAGACCCTCCTCTCCAGCACCCCTGAATTGACCTTACCAGGGAGGCTGAGGAGTGTGATCCTCTGTAGTTGGAACACATTCTTAAAAAGGGGGACCACCACCCCAGTCTGCCAATCCAGAGGCACTGTCCCCGATGTCCACGCGATGTTGCAGAGGCGTGTCAACCAGGACAGCCCTACAACATCCAATAAATATTACGATGTGACATTTTGGTACAGATTTTAGCAAGAATCATGGACGTTGACACAAATGATTTGTTTTCACCAGCCACACAAAATAATGTGGCGGGCCGGATGTGGCCCCCAGGCTGCGAGTTTGACATGCCTGCCATTTGGTTTTATTATATCCAGTGTCCACTAGATACTCTTCATCTAAGAGGCGTAGCATGCATTTTGAATAACTACTGTATCAGTGAATTATGTACAACTGTATTGATGTACTATGTGCTGTACTAATTATTATTTGTACTGTTGAGTATGTGGAGCCCAGGAAGTTTAGCAAACTGCTACAGCACACGCTAATGGGGATGCCGGCTGCGGATGCTGCTTGAGACAGTCATTGACATGGTCACCAAAATATGTTGCCGACAACACCAAAAATAGTAAATATCCAAAGTTATTTAACATAAGATCACCAGCACTTGCTGCAATTGCGATCATCCAGTGATTTCTGAGTTCATAAATAACAAACAATGGCGGGGTGCCCTCAAGCCATCTCATTTTCCGCGTCATACTGAGTGCAAGCGCATAGTCAGATTTACTTCAAACTTCACAGAAAACAAAAATAATAACAAGTGTATCACGTCCATATAGTTTTCTATTGTGTCCGAATCCTATATGTCTAATTTTTGATGCCGAAAACTGTTTTTGCAGTCAGATTGGCGCTGAAACAACCACAAGGAACATTTCCATCTTTGTCGAAACTTTGAATAAACACTAATGTAACGTAGATAACGTTAATGAAAACTCACCCCACAAGAATCTGAAAGTAGTCCTGTGGACGTCATTGCCTCCGATAATATAAGAGGTCCGTTTGCCAGTCACTTTCACTTTTTGCAGTCAGAGTTGCGCTGAAACAACCATGACTTCTCCGGCAATGTGTCTTCATTCAATCGACAACAAACAGAACTTCCAAAATAAGCAGAAACAGTTAACAAGTTACCACGTGTCTCCTGATTGGCTGACCGTCGTATCCCCACTCCCCCAACACTGAATAGGCTACTGTATATTTCATACATATTAAGAAGACGCTGCTCATGAATTACGTGCACGTTTAGGCTGATGCTGTTGTGCGGGCCAATATCATACAGACTTCAAATTGGGCCCGTGGGTCGGGAGCTTGACATGTCTTCAATAGACCATGCATTTTACCTGCTAAAGAGGAGACTCAAGGGAGTAGCCCCCATAAACAAACAACTTAAAGAGGCTTGTGTAAACTCTTGGGCCAAGTCCATCTCAAGATTTAAACCCCATAGAGCATGCATTGTACCCGCTACAGAGGCGACTGAAGCGAGTCTACATCATAGAAACGTAAATCTTTCGCTAACCGAGAAAGATCCTGCTCAAATTACACCCCCAAAACAAACAACTATATAAGGCTCTGATAAACTGTTGGACCGAGTCCATCTCCAGACATAGACCCGATAAAGAATGTATTTTACCTGCTAAAGAGGAGAACAAAGGGAGTAACCCAACAAGAAAACAAATAGTCCGTGGGGAACTGTTCAAGTACAATGGGGCCTTGACTTATGACATACGGTTGATTGTTTTATAGTTATGGCCTAGAAGCGTTTTTCTTACAAATATTTACAGCAATAATGACTATACTATTGTGTCAGTGAGCAACTACGGTGCATTCCGACTTGTATATTAATTCGGGTTACGCCATAGGAATGAAACTCATAAATCAAGGACCCCCTGTAATAATTTTGGTACTGTGTTTAGTTTGGTCAGAATCACACAGTTTGGTCGCCCCCCACCCGCCTTGCTATTGTTCTTCCTTGATTTGTTTTTAACAGCTGCATGTTTGTTTTCTGTTCTAGGAGAGTCTGATCGATGCCAGCGAAGACAGCCAGCTGGAGGCCGCCATCCGGGCCTCCCTACAGGAAACCCACTATGAGTCGTCTAATATCCTCGATGCCCCTGACTCACCCAGGTCGGAGGACGACTCGGACGCCGAGCCCTTCTCCGACAGTGAGGGACCCATCTCGGTCGACGGTTCCGACAGCGAAATGCCAGAACCCCAGAAAGAGAAAAGTTCCACTAGCAAACAGCCCCCCGCAATCCCCACGGCCGGGTCAGCCCAGCACCGTCTTCATCCCGATAGCACGTCTTCCTGTCACCGGAAATCTCCATTTAAAGAAAACAACCACAGTCACAAAAAGGAGGAGAGCAAAAAGAACCACCTGGAGCCCTCGTTCGCCGGGCCTCATCAGCCACACCCGGACGCGGGTTCCGTAGGTAACTCGTGTGCGGCGGTAGCTGACAGTGCGGGGCCGTCCAAGACCTGTGACGATGACTGTCCTGAAGACAACGGTACAGTACTTAACCATGTTCACCATAAGGCGTTGTTTATTTTGTCTCAAATTGTTAGCGATCTAAAGCGGGTTACACACATACCGATAATCGAGCCGAATGTGAGCATGCTTTCAAACTAGTGGCATGTTTGTGTGTGCGTGGGTGCGTGACACACACACACAAACATGGTCCCTGCCTTCCCTGAGGGTGCTTTAAGCAGTGTAATGACCCCCCCCCCCCCCCAGGTGTAGTTTACTGTTAAACTAAACACGCAACAAAAATAATCATACTCCTTGTATATTCAAATACAAGATACACATGATTGTTTTAAAAATCACCCGCTTAATGCTAACAGCCAATAGAAACACCCGATAATGGGCTAGCGCGAATTAGCGTGAGATCACCGATGGGATTTACCTTCAAATAACATCTATTTATATGCAAACTCCGTAGTAACACATACAGACCGTTAATATAACAAAACTCACAGGCATATATTTTTCCTAATCTGTGAAAAATAAGTTAAAATTAATTTTGTGTCGTGGCGTTCTATTCTTTTTAATGTAAACTTATAGCTCCATGCATGGATCGCACCACACTACCCCTAAGAGGCCAAGGTGCGCACAGTAGGAACAGCAGATAGTCATTTTCTCACCTGACTGTCTGACATGAAATCAGACTAAAAGAAGTGGGTGATTGGTGACAGAACAGTGAAATACAGGATTTACTAACAAACAGCTGCTGCCGCAGCTGTAGGGGTATGCGAGCTAGCTCCTCCATTAGCCTCACCAGCAGTCAGGATGACAGCGCACAGTTTTCTTTATAAATGTTATCCAAAATGAATAAATCATCCATTGAATATACGATCAAAACAGCACAGGCCATTCATTTCGCTTTTATACTGGCCGCCTTTGGGAAGCCAGCACGTACATCGGTTGCTTCTGTCATTTTCCTGTTGGCCAACAACAAACTCTAGGCTACATGCAATACATTGAGGTCCATTGTTTGAATTCACCCACTTCTTAAGCTGCTAAACTCCTGAAAAGCTTGCTCGGCCCACTAGTTTGAAAGCGAAAGTTTATTTTGCTTCCAACTAGGTCATGTTACTGAATCATGTGCGCTGATTCGGAGAATGAGGGATTTATGCACTTCCTCCTTTTTGTTTTCTCTTATGCACCTATTTGGTTGTTTTTCTTGAGAGACAGTATAAATACAAGAATATCTCTCTCTCTCTCTCTCTCCCTCCCTTTAAATTTTTCACTCTTTTTTATATTGCAGCCATTTGCTAAAATCATTTAAGTTCATTTTTTCCACTATGTACACAGTACCCCATATTGACAGAATAAAACGGTTCAAATTTTTGCAGATTTATTAAAAAAAGAAAAACTGAAATATCACACAGCCATAAGTATTCAGACCCTTTGCTCAGTATTTAGTAGAAGCACTCTTTTGAGCTAATACAGCTATGAGTCTTTTTGGGAATGATGCAACACCTTTTTCCACACCTGAATTTGAGAATCATCTGCTATTCCTCCTTGCAGATCCTCTCCAGTTCTGTCAGGTTGGATGTTGAACGTTGGTGGGCAGCCATTTTCAGGTCTTTCCAGAGACTCCAATTGGGTTTAAGTCAGGGCTCTGGCTGGGCCATTCAAAAACAGTCACAGAGTTGTTCTGAAGCCACCACTTCTGTATTTTAGCTGTGTGCTCAGGTCATTGTCTTTTTTGAAGGTGAACCTTCGGCCCAGTCTGAGGTTCTGAGCACTCTGGAGGTTTTCGTCCAGGATATCCCTGTACTTGGCCGCGTTCATCTTTCCTTCGATTGCAACCAGTCGTCCTGTCTTGTAGCTGGAAAAACACCCCCACAGCATGATGCTGCCACCACCATGCTTCACTGTTGCGACTGTATTGGACAGGTGATGAGCAGTGCCTTGTTTTCTCCACACATACCACTTAGAATTAAGGCCAACAATTTCTATCTTGGTCTCATCAGACCAGATGATCTTATTTCTCACCATCTTGGAGTCCTTCAGGTGTATTTTAGCAAACTCCATGCGGGCTTTCATGAGTCTTGCACTGAAGAGAAGCTTCCGATGGGCCACTCTGCCATAAAGCCCCGACTGGTGGAGGGGTGCAGTGATGATTGACTTTCTAGATCTTTCTCCCATTTCCCGACCACATCTCTGGAGCTCAGCCACAGTGATCTTTGGGTTCATCTTTACTTCTTTCACCAAGGCTCTTCTCCCCCAATTGCTCAGTGTGGCCAGACGGCCAGCCCTAGGAAGGGTTCTGATCGTCCCAAATGTCTTCCATTTCAGGATTATGAAGGCCACTGTGCTCTTAGGAACCTTAAGTGCAGCATAATTTTTGTAACCTTGGCCAGATCTGTGCCTTGCCACAGTTCTGTCTTTGAGCTGTTCAGGCAGTTCCTTTGACCTCATGATTCTCATTTGCTCTGACATGTACTGTGAGCTGTAAGGTCTTATATAGACAGGTGTGTGGCTTTCCTAATCAAGTCCAATCAGTATAATCAAACACAGCTGGACTCCAATGAAGGTGTAGAACCATTTTAAGGATGATCAGAAGAAATGGACAGCACCCGAGTTAAATATATGAGCGTCACAGCAAAGGGTCTGAATACTTATGGCTGTGTGATATTTTAGTTTTTCTTTTTTAATAAATCAGTATAAATTTCAGCAACATTTCTGTCAATATCGGGTGCTGTGTGTACATTAATTAGGAAAAAAATGAACTTAAATTATTTTCACAAATGGCTGCAATATAACAAAGAGTGAAAACTTTAAGGGGGTCTGAAAACTTTCCTTACCCACTGTATACCCACACACAGGATCAGGACTGTGTATCGGCAGATACTTTAAAAAGTCTTGGACTTTAAAGTCGGGTGCAAAAAAAAAAAAAAATGTGATTGGGAAATCCCTCGTGATATTTGTCTGATATTTACTTTTGTTTAATGATCTTTAACATTAAAGTGGGGAAATAAGAATTTGAGAAGGGGGCCAATACTTTTACTGTGACTTGTAAATGTAGAAATGTACAATCATGTCAGTGTTTTTTTGTTTTTGTTTTTTTGTTTTTATTTAACACAGGTCCCAAGGCCAGATTAATGCTTCGTTACCCAGACGGACAAAGAGAGCAAATATCCTTGTCTTCGCAAGCAAAACTTATGGTAAGAACAAGCATTGTTTTCCACGTTGAAATAACATGAAAGCAAACACTAATAGAACTGTCTGACATCATACTCTTCTGAACGGGCGATAATTGACATTTTTTTCAATATATATATATGCACACACACACACACTGTATATACCTATATATACAGTCCCCTCAAGTATTGGAACGGCAAGGCCAGTTCTTTTGTTTTTGTTGTATACTGTATACTTGCACAATTGGTGGCTGACTAAATACTTTTTCGCCCCGCTGTAATTAAATTGACAAAGTATATATAATTCTAAAAAAATCAGTTTAAAACACAGCATCTACTCACCTATGGTACCTGCCATTTCTTTTTGTCATTACGTGAGCAAAAGTTGCGAAAATGTGACGTAGCCAACCTTCCTTCTGGTGAAAGGGAGGATGTGATGTCACAATTAATGTAGCTACTGGCTCGTTGCCTTATGTTTGAGCAAATCTGGTTTGTTAAGAATGGATCTGTAGAAACTGCGACTGTGTTTGGCTGTTTGCATCATACGTACAGTGCCATGAAAACGTATTGGCCCCCTTCTCAAATTCTTATATTTTAGCATAGTTTCCCCACTTTAATGGTTAAGATCATCAAACAAATGTAAATATCAGACAAATATACCAGTAACGCAAGTGATTTCATTTATTTAGGAAAAAAAACTATTCACAGTTACCAGGTTCTGTGTGAAAAAGTAATGGCCCCCTTTTTAAGGTCATGCCACTGCATTTCAATTGGATTCAAGTCTGGACTTTGACTCGACCACTCCAAATCCTTCATTTGTTTTTTTTAAACCCTTCAGAAGTTGACTTGCTGCTGTGTTTTGGATGTTATCGATCCTGCTGCATCACCAAAGTGCGCCTCAGCTTGAGGTCACAAATGGGTGGCTGTACATTCTCCTCCAGGATTTTCTGTTAAAGTGCAGAATTCATGGTTCCATCAATCACAGCAAGTTGTTCAGGTCCTGAAAGAGAAAAGCAGCCCAAGACCATCACACTACCACCACCATGTTTGACTGTTGGTGTGATGTTTTTTTTCTGAAATGCTGTGCTACATTTACACCAGATGTAATAAGACACACGTCTTCCAAAATACTCAACTTTTATCTCGTCCTGAGTTCCTTTGTGGCTCCTGGATGAGTCATTGCTGTTCTCTTTGGATAATCTTTGTAGGACAGCCACTCCTGAGAAGGTTCACAACACTTAAATGTTTTCTCCATGTGAGGATAATGGCTCTCCCTATTGTTCGCTGGACTCCTAAAGCTTTAGAAATGGGTTTTGTAACCCTTTCCAGACTGATAGATGTCAATTAGTATTTCTCAACTGTTCTGGTAATCTTTGAATTGTGTCATTTTGTTGCAGCTTTTTTTAGATCCTTTGTCCGACTTGATTTTGTCAGTACAGATTCTGTTACATGATTTCTTGATAGAATAGGTCTGGAGGTAATCAATCTTGGGTGTGATCAGTGAAAATTAACCAAAAATTGTGATTAGCCAAAAAGAATTAATGATTTAACAAGGGGGGTAATATGCTTTTTCACACAGGGCCAGGTAACTTTGCACAGTTTGCCTTAATAAATGAAATCACCATTTAAAAACAGCATTTTCAGTTCACTTGGGTTATATTTGTCTGATATTTACATTTGTTTGATGATCTTAAACATTAAAGTTGGGAAACCATGCAAAACATATAAGAACTTGACAAGGGGGCCAATACGTTTTCACAGCACTTTAAGTGTGTACATTCATTTGTAGTCTGCTGGTTGTCGTGAGCCTACCTGGTTTAGTTCCACTTTAATTTAGTTTTTACTGTATATTTTTTTTAAAATAAGGTACAATACTGTAAATGCTCGAATTTAAAAAACACGTTACAAAAATGTTTGTTTTTTTGGGGACAGATTTATGGCTTTTCATTCATTCATTCATTCATCTTCCGTTCCGCTTATCCTCACGAGGTTCACGGGCGTGCTGGAGCCATAACCCAGCTATCTTCGGGCGAAAGGCGGGGTACACCCTGAACTGGTCACCAGCCAATCGCAAGGCACATAGAAACAAACAACCATTCGCGCTCACATTCACACTATGGCTTTCAAGTTCATTTCAATTAGGAAAGATGATTTCATCTTTGAATGTGTGTGGTCGCGGAATGAATTAAACCCGTACACTTTAAGGCTGTAACATAACAAAATGTGGAAAAAGTGAAGTGCTCTCTGACCGTCAATGACAATACTTCCTTGGATGTAATTCGTGTGGTCATGGTCATAATGTTGCCTAATGTTACTGTGTGACTTCAAGGTGCTGGTGAAACACGTCCAGTCCAAAGGTTACCCAAACGAGTGCTTTGAACTCGTGACCAACTTCCCGCGGCGGAAGCTCACGCACTTGGACTATGACATCACGCTGCAGGAGGCGGGGCTTTGTCCGCAGGAAACTGTATTTGTGCAGGAGAGGAACTAGCCCATGGTGGACTCTCAAACAACAATCATGAACAGTAAGAGGGACTGGGGCTGAGTTAGAGGAGGCTCGTGGTGGTTTGGGAGGCTCTACTTTCCCTTCCCATCACCCAACAGATTCACAGCTCCTTTGGCCAGTACCAGATGCCAACAACTCTTTCATTTCTTAATAGGATTCAGGTCTTTCTTTTGTATTCCAGGCCCATTGGAATACAATGACCATACTAAAACTCATATTCCGATCAAATCCTCACCTATAAGGTTTCAGCAGGGACTCTCAGAGAAAACTTCTGAGTTTGTTTTCTCATAGCTCTTGTTATTTCCCCTACCAGGAAACAATAAAACGGAGGCTCGCTCTTCTTCATTCATTCATTTGGACCCAAATGTGCCCTATCAGCGACTCTAAGAGAGTGACATTTCTAAAGAAGAGTGCATCGATCACCTTTTTACTAGCGTTTCTATCGGTCGATTAGAGACTAATGGACGATCCGTTACTTTTTTTTGTGGAAAGCCAACGTTTGATACGGAACGACTTAAGGCAGGTGTGCATCTCGTCAGTCAGTTGGACCTTTGCTGTACAGAGATGGCCTAGCGAGCGAGCGGAAGAGAGAGAGACATTGAGGTTATGCTGTTAGACATTGTTTCCCTTCTTTCTTTCTTTCTTTTTCTTTTTATATGCTGCAAAGAAAATATGCCCATGTTGAAATATAACCACCAAAAACCAAGGGAGTGTTTGTTTGGTGTCTTGTTCACTCATTGTGGAAAATACCTCCACCTGGAATGCGGCTTCAGATGATTATTTTTAAGTATATTGAAGCGTAACGTATATTTGGATCACGGGAAACAGGATTACAAAAGAAATGCTTATTATAAAATAAATACCATAAAAAGAACCAAAATGTCTTTGAAAAATGAAGGTTGTAATTAAGGCTGCAGCTAACATATATTTTAATTATCAATTAATCTATTGAATATTTTTTAATTAATCAATGAAACGGATTTCAAATAAACTTTTAAATTTCATCATTCCAAATTGATAGTGCACATGCACAAACGTACTGCAAATGGATTATAATTCAGTTACTGGTTTGGTCCGTAACCTGTCAGAAAATCGGCAAAAATGTTTATCCTACTTTTCCAAATAAAAGCAGAAGTTTGCAAATGTCTGATTTTGATTAAACACAAAAACAATCAGTCTGTTTTCATGTGGGACTACATAAATCTGAGATTATTGACAGTTGAAAGGCTGAAACTCCAAGGATTTGGACAATTTCAAGTTAAACAAGGTCTGTAAACGATGAATCGATTGTCAAAATAGTTGTCAGTTTAATAATTAATTAGTTGTTGATTAATCAATTAATTGCTGCACCTCTAGTTGTAATCATCAATAAAACTCAAGTATTATTAAATTCATATTTGAAATGACACAGCAAAGTGTCAGTAATGGATTGAAATGTTTTTTTATTTATTTTTTAATAAAATGCCTTAAGGTTGTCACAAATTAATCTGATCCTTTATGATGGTGCAACATTTTTTTTAATCAAAACTGTATGATCATTTCAATTTATTTTATTTATATATATATATATATTTGCCACTTTCATGTCATTTTCAGTTATTCAACTGATAAAGATTTACTCCAAATTTGGCCAGGGTATGAATAATTTTGGAGAATTCATCTTTTCGACACTTGGTGGCAGTAATGTCTCCTAAAAGGAACAACATGAGGAAGTAATGAAACAGAAGTTTAATAGTGTAGTTTTTAAAAGTTTTAAATACAAAAATTAATACAAAATGTGAACCTTACTGCAGTTTTGCTACAATTTGCTTGTAAAACCTTAACATTTCAAATGCACAGTTGGAGAAGTAATGATTTGATCCCTGGTGAATGTTAAGTTTGAGCTCTTACAAAGAACTCATCAATCTCCAGTTTTTATGTTTGCTTGTTGATTATGGTAATAGACAATACCAGTCAAGATGTGTTAAATAACACAATGTAAAAGTTGTAACATGCACCGCAAGATTTCAGTCCACCAGTTTAGATCAGAAGTATTTGTAATTACAAGCATGAGCACCAGCCTATCTGAGCTGAACTTCAGCTCAATTGCAAGATGGAGGGGGTAAAATACTTATTTCACTTGAAATCCACAACTTTTGATAACTTTGTGCGCATGCTTTTTATTTATTTATTTATTTGTTATGGCGGCCCGGTGACCGACTGGTTAGCACACCTGCCTCACATTTCTGAGGATGCGGGTTCAAATCCCGGCCTCGTTTGTGTGGCGTTGCATGTTCTCCCCATGCATGCACGGGTTTTCTCCGTGTACTCCGGTTTCCTCCCACATCACAAAAACATGCATGGTAGGTTAATTGAAGACTCTAAATTGCCCATAGGTGTGAATGTGAGTGCGAATGGTTGTTTATATGTGCCCTGCCACTGACTGGCGACCAGTTCAGGGTGTACCCTGCCTCTCGCCCGAAGAGAGCTGGGATAGGCTCCAGCACGCCTGCAACCTTTGTGAGGATAAGCGGTACAGAAAATGGAATAGATTCTGCTGTTTCAGCTGTAGTTATTTTTAAAGTTCTCAATAAATACAATTGAGTTGAGTTGAACATATTACTATAATCAATAAACACCACGGAAATTCTACACTTAATTTTTTCTAAGTGTGCAAATGTACTAATTCAGTAGGGATTGAATAATTATTTACCCCCACTGTAATATGGGGGTCACAGTTTTTGCTCTACATGTAGCACAGCATGTTCAAAGTTCTGTTTTAGAGCATACCAACAGCAGAGTGGTAATCATTATTCCCTCTTAGACTGTACCTCTTAGACTGTAAGAGAGAGAAAAAAACGAAAGAAAGGCACTTGTAGCTGTACAAATAGAAGAGGACTCAACCACTCGCTGTGCACAGATTTTTTTTTTTTTTTTTTTTTTTTTGTGGCATGAACAAAAGGTGCTGGAGGCCAAATGAGACCGCCAACCAGCACCTTTCATAACAAAACCTCTCAACTCAACCTTAAAATACATGTGGTGAAACATTGGGAACTCTTCATCAACTAATTAGGCCAGGGGTGTCAAGCTTGTTTTAATCACAGCAGTTACATTGTGTAAATCGTCAAACAGAATGCTGCTGAGACGATGTGTCGCATTTGCGGGATTAGCCTTACATATAACAAAAAAAATGCCCTCTCCAAAAATCACCAATCAATTAATCATCTTTCTCCACAAATCTGGATCTTAATCAAACGTCCCACTTTAAAAAATGATAATGTTGCAGAATTGGACAAAAGGAAGCAAACAACAGGATCAATAAGGCGGGAACCTCAGACCCCGTTCCATGGATGTTCTGTTGCATAAGCGAGTGTTGACCCCACTTTGGGGTCTGTTTTTGACCTTTTGGCTGTCAATGGAAGTTAATGTTTAGGGGATGCACTTTTTTACACAAGAGTTACAGTTGTGCAACGGTGACCATTTTATGTCTGGTTTAATCACATTTGGTAAATGTTCTGGGGATAGAAAAAAACCTGGATGTGTGGGATTGGCAAGAAATGGGTAAATCTTACCAGTCAGAGTTGATGAAACGATCAATAGTTTCACCTACAGTTCTTTTTAACATTGTCTCTTACAGCATTTTTAACATCTTAACAAATTTTCAACACAGTAGAATATTCGACACAATCACAAAGTTTGGGACTCTGTGTTGATCTCACACGTCAGGATTTCTCATTGTAAATATTGAACATTTATGATTGTCAGATGCAACCCTTTTCTGGGTAGATCAGGGAAGTGAAATCACTCTTAACACACCCCACACCACAGGATAATAGCTCAGGAAAATCTTTCAGAGAGATCTGATAATCTGGCTTTTGCTGACTTTGGTCAAAATGGGGGAATCAGGCTCAAAATGGGTTGAAATGTCTGTAAAAGATTATCCTGAGCGATTATCATCTGGTGTTTGGTGAGCGATTTTATTTCCTTACTGTTCTGCTCAGAAAAACGGTGTGGGCCAAGGACTCCGTAACTGTGACGTGAAACAAAATAAAAGCCAATTAAGCGGGATACGCACATAACTGTAATCATGAGAATTTGAGGCCCGATTATTGGAGGTCTCTGAAAGATTATCCTGTGGTGTTAAAAGTTATTTTGCCTCTCTGATCTGCATGGTAAACGGTTGGCGCTGACCATGATAAGTGTTTAGCATGTTCAATATTTACGATTGCAAATTCTTATGTGTGCAGTCAACACCGAGTTCATCCGAGCCACGGACTCTGCGATAGTGAAATGAAACAGAACGTAAACCAATTAATCGGTGTCCACACATACCAACAAAGAGGCCAAAATGTAGCATTTTTCCTTCTTTTGCGATCAGAGTGAGCTAAAGCCTGATGATCAGATGTCTCTGAAAGATCATCCTGAATGATCATCCCATGTTAAAACTAAGGGTGATTTATCATCCTGATTCTGGCTGGGAAATCGGTCGGGGCCTACTATCGTAAATGTTAAACCTATCAATATTTATGATAGCAAATCGGTTGGGGCCTCCTATCATAAATTTTAAACCTATCAATATTTATGACAGCAAATCCGTATGAGTGCGGTCAACACTTTTTCTCAGCCTACGTTTTATTCTTTGTATTTTCCAGTAGTCTGGATCCATGTGGCACTACATTGCCTGTCACAGGACAGTCGTGGTACTACAACATACATGGTCGTTTTTGATGCCCTGTGTTGGTCATCACGCTTAACACCACACACTATAAAAGCAGGAAGAATACGCCTATGGATGTTTTTCCTTGTCATGTGTGGAGTCTCGCAAAGTTTGAAAATAGGTTATGATGTTGAAAACCAAACGAGCTAAGGTCTGGGACAAGACACAAAGAAGGACTGTTTGTAAAAGAACCTTCCCCCTCAAAAAAGGAACTCTGAACATACTAAGATGCATTTGTGTTAGTTTTCATTATTATTATTAAGCAAGAGGAGAAAAATCCTATATATCCAAAAATGTATATAGGATTCTCAGAAAACATTTGGGACCAAACATTGGATATTGTCATCTTTAGTAACTCTTGAAGACATCTTATGTAAAACGCCACATTGTAGATTTTAAAGTTTAAAGTTCCTACGGGTGTTTTTTCCCAGTCTCCTGCTATAGGGTTCCACAATTTACTCGAGCTGGAAGGAGTTGCTTTGACATGTTTTGCCGAATGTAGCAGTTGATTGCACGTATACCCTAAACACACCGCATGACAAGATTGCAATCTTTCAAAGACATCTGATAATGGTGTTATTGCTAACTTTGATTAAAAGGAAGGTAAAATCACTCTTAAGACACCAACACCACAAGAAAATCGCTCAGAATAATCTTTTCGATCATCAGGTTTTTTCTTGCTTTGATCAGAAAGTGGGAAGGGGGAATTTCAAATTGGGCCCGATTATCGGTATGTATGTACTTAGCTTAACTTTTACGATTGTCAGGCCCAGATGTTTTCCCAGAAAAAAAATCACTCTTAACATAGCCAGGACAGAGGAAAATTGCATGGGATATTCTTTTAGAGACATGATAATCAGGACCTTCTTCAAAAGGTGAGTGTGGTTTTACTTTATTGTAGTTTGGTATTGGTTGAGGTCATCCATTAATGCTGAATGCAAAAACCAAAAAAAGAGGAGCAGGATTTACTGGCGTGTATGAATAAATGGCCTTAAACATCCTTACCTCACCTCTTTGTTAGTCACCAAAGTCCTGAAACATAATGAACACACCAAACAAAAGTCAACATCATAAATACTATTTTGTCCCTGTTAAGCCGTGCGTCTTATCGGAATCACACCACAAACATTCCAGTGTTGAAACGTGTACTGAGAGGTCAGGAAAACCCCGATTGTATTGTGAAACATGTCTGGGGAGATTTTTACAATATTTGTTCATCGAGAACAAAGTGAGAAGTGTTACTAGCTCAATTTACCTATGCGACCAGGTGAGCCTTTTGGCTCCTTTCTTTGGGTAATGTTGACATGGTAAACATTGGAATAATACAAAGATCAGTGTCGTATCAATTTATCTGTTACCATTACGTCCATACACAATACAACTTTGAGTACAATCCAGTCCTCAGTACTCATTTCAATACTCATTACAATGAGTCGATGTAAGTACAGTATGTCAGGATTTAGTTAATAATGTAGCTCAGAATTATGGCATTTATTTGGCAGCTTATTGTAACTAGCCAACATGAGATTATTATATTTAGGTGCCTTGAGATACAAGTGACTCCTCTTGTGAGTTTGTTTTAGATTCGAGCAGTCGTTTGGCCGACTTTTTGCTTTGACTTGCGAGCAAAATTTTGAAATATGAGCACTGTATGTTGGCAGTGAAATCAACTCACTTCACAACAGGCAGCAGTTGAAAAATTCTTGAGAAAAAAGTGGCTTCAAACTTTAATGCCACTCCTCGTTGAAGTTTACTGTCAAATCAAACATCAAACAAAGATAATTACATGTCGTCATGTATTTAAAACAACCACGTAGATTTAAGTCCGATTAGCTTGATGCTAATGAACAATGCATTGGTGTCGCCGTGTTATAATACTTTAAACAACAGATATTTGTACACAAACTGTTGAGCAACACATGTAAACAGATAACATAACAATACTCACAGACATATATTCTTTATCCTCTGTGAAAAATTACTAATATTTCTGCATCTTACTGAGGCGTTTTAACCGGTTTATGGATATCCATATGTCTGTTTTACAATCCCCCCAGGTGTCCAAAGCGCACATACCAGAAGGAACAGCATCATGTCATTGAATTGAAGCAAACAATGTGGCAAAAACCTTTTAATTCCTTACAATCTATTTAACCATGTCATTACTGTATAATTTTATTCAGTACAATATTATTGAATGCTATTTTTATTCTTAAAGCCACATTAAAAACTTTTTTTTTGGCGGGGGTGGTTTGGGCTGAGACAGATTAATAGCATTTACATTCATTTCAATGGGGAAAGATTCTTTGAAATACAAGCATTTTGTGTTATGAGCATGGTCATGGAACCAATTAAACTCGGATCTTAAGGCACTACTGAATGTGTATTTTTTTGTATCGACTGCATGTAGGTGTGTGTGTGTATATATATATATATATATATATATATATATATATATGTATTGGTGTAGTAGCTATGAATATTTTGTAAACATATAATGGCCTGTTCATATGGGGCCATTGTTTGGCTATAATTTTACAAGAGTGTATATTATACTCAAAATGAATAAATTATTGATAAGTAAATAATTATTTTATTAATAAGATATCAGTTAAAAGCTATTTAAATATGAAGGGAAGGAATTGATAAGTTGCTTTTTTTCCTCTACATTTTATTATTTTATGGGTACAAATTCCACTTCAACCGTCAATCAATACCAATAAATGAATGCACGTAGAAAATGTACTATTGTTGAAATAAATCAAATGTTCATATTTAGGAAATGTAGGCATGCGTTTTGGGCCTGTTAAAATCCGGGAATCCAAACATTGATGATGTTGAGCTCCCTGTTGCGTGCAGCCGTGATGGCGCTTCCTCAGTTCCTGTGGCCACCACTAGGAGCGCCCTCCTTGACCGACCTGCTTGTTGCAGCACCTGAGGGCAATTAGCACTTAGGTGGAGGCCAAAATATAATGGAGTGCCGCAGAAGATGGTGGCATCTCTTCTGTCCTCGTCAAGCTGACACTCAGAAAAAGGCAACAAGTAGGTGGTGACTGGTGAGGTCCTTTTGCTTTCGTTGGTTAACGCTTGCTTGTTTTTGGGCCATGCTGGCGCAGCTTTTCTTCTTTTAGTTTATTGTTTTAGTTTGCTGCATGGGGGCCAATTTTTTTCCCTTGTTTCTTTGTGTTTGCTTGTTTTTTTTCTTTTTCTCTCCCCCCCCCCCCCCAGTCGGTTAGGGAGGACAGCAGTGAACAACATTTTGTCAGGTTTACCTTTCAAGGTTTTAAAGTTTGAGAGCCACTTTTTGCATATTTAAATTTTTCAATCAGAGCTGTATTATATGGTTAAATCCTAATATTTACATGTTTAAGGTGAAACTATTCGCGAATGCAGGTTTTGGTTTTTAGTATTCAACCTCTAAATTGAGAAATTTTCCGAATGGTAAATGTAACTGTTTAGGGTGAGGCTAAATATTAAGGCGTTTAGATATAGCATTGATCTATAATCTAAGTTGATGTAGTGTAAAGGGACAAGAAATGCTAAAACTAAAATATTCACCTAAATGGCATTTAGACTTTGATTTTAAGTATTTATCGAAGTTGAGGGTTCGTGTTGTAACATTCTAAAGTTAAATGTAAATATTCAGCTCATAAGCATTTGGATTAAACTTTAAAAACTCTAAATTGACAAACTGTCATGAATTTGTAAAAAGTGACCTTTAAGTCAACAGTTTTTGTTGGTCGAGTGTTGACTCCAATTGTCACTGTTATTTTTCTTTGCATTTTTATTTTTTTGGGGGTGCGGTACAAAATAAAGCTTGTGTAACTGGTATAACCCCTTTTTGTATCTGGGGTCCTTGTGTTGCAGTCTCCTAATGTGCCATTTTTACACAAACTGTGTAATTTGGCTTTTTCTGTGTTTTTTGTGACAGATGTGTGCAATGTAGGTCATTCAAAAATGTCAATTAAGCAAGGGGGCTGTAAACCCCCTACCAAAAAAAAGATAAAGCCTTTATAATCAATATCAAGTTGAATGGCTATCAAATTTTATGTTTCCTTTGGGGACAGTTTGAAATCATAAGTTTTGATTAGCTTCATATTGTGCATGCAGGAAAAATCAGATGACAAAAGGATATGTTAAAAATTGTGTGTGTTTAAGTCTGCTTCCAAAGCACACAAAGGTGCACCCAGTTGGGAAACCTGAGTAAACTGTGCCACTTTTTTTTTTTTTTTTTTTTTTTTTTCCCCTCCCACCCCCAATCCAGTCTCAAGTGTGGCTATAAAAGGACGCTCTGACTGCAGCTCACTCTGCTGACCCGGAGACCGTCCACCATGAAGCATCTCTTTTCGGCGCTACTGCTGCTCAGCTACTTGGGTAAACTCAATCGATGACACATGGAAAGCATTTATTCGCCAGCCTTCACCCATGTGCTTGTAGGCTCTTCGGTCTTACTAGTAATAAGACGAGGGCGCACTGTTAGAATAACTCATGCAAGTAAAAACATTTTCCACTGTATGAAATTTCTACATGCTAGTAGAACAACCTGTTACTAGTGAGGCAAAACTGCACTAATGGTACTAGTCACATGCAATATGTTAACTATTTATACACTAGTAGGACTAGTAACAGTTGTCAACTTACAGTTTTGCCTCACGACTAGTCAGGCACTCGTGTGCCCTTCTGTGAATTGTTGAAGAGCATACTAGTAAAAAGTACATGGATTTTACTGTAAGATGCAAATTGCTATACTTACTATTGGTAACCTTTTCACTTCTTGTGCCACTTGGCATACTCGTGTCCAAAACGTTGGCATAAATGAGTGTGCTGCATTAGTAACACTATGAGGCTCAATTAGTAGGCATGTATAGAAAGCAACTTAATAATTTTGATCCTTTAGTCATCTTAAGCTCAATGTACGAGTACACATTGTCCTCACTAGTAAGAATTAATTGCACTAGTAGGAGTTGCACATACTAAAATAACCTTTCTAGTGATGTTTTTCCATTAGTGCCACGTTTGGCCTACTACTACGCTCTGTTGTCACTATTGTAAGACAATTCTGTGGAAAACTAGAGCGAATGTCTTAACTTTATTTCAACTGTTTCACATTTCTGCACACTAGTAGGACAGCAGTTTTCACGAGAGTGAAAACTGCACGAGCGGACAGCTGCATGCTATTAGTGACATAATTGTTCGTTAGCACCTAGCACAGCGCTTGTCAAATTTTGAGCAAAAAATACTTGGCTCTCGCGCTGTGCTTCAATGTAGGAAGTAAAAATTTATGTAAAATTCTACTTGAGGTAAATTAAACTGTACTCAAATGCTGCGAATATTTTTCAATTGGAACTTAATTCAATGTCATGTACCAGTAGAGGGAGGGCTTGTAACATTCTTGAGACTGATCTTGTGGATCAAGTGTTTGTAGCTTGGAGATGTCCGACTCGTGTGCAGAAAAGTTCAGTCGTGGAAAAATGTTCCTATAGTTGACCTACAAAGACACAATGATAAGGAATGAAAGTTTTTCCAAAGTTCAATGAACACTGTCATACTCCATGCTCAACACCCCCCCCCCCCCCCCCCCCCCCCCCCCCCCCCCCCCTGTTGCAGTTGCTGCTGTGTTGTCGGCCCCCACCAAGCATGTCAGGTGGTGCGTCAAGTCGGACAAGGAGCAACAAAAGTGCTCTGACTTGGCCGCCAAGGCGCCCGTGTTCTTCTGCGTGCAGAAAGCAGACTCCAAAGGATGCATCGAAGCCATTCATGTGAGCATCAAAATCATTCTTTTCAAATGGGATTTCTTAAAGCGACAGCATGGTATTGAATGGTTGAGACGGCTGCCTCGCCTTCCAAGGTTCTGGGTTTGAATGGTGCATGTTCTCTGTGCTTGCATGGATTTCTGTCTGCGTTCGCCGACTTACCACATGCATGTTAGGTGAATTAAATAGTGGCCTGTGATTGGCTGACAAGTTCAGGGTATGCCACATCTCGCCCAGTCAGAAGTAACTACAGTGGCTGCTAGTCACCTTTTTGGAAAATGGTTGTACCCACCAAAAGTTGCAAGATTTGAAACCAGTTGCTTTTGAGAACTGGTTGTGAGAGAGATGGGAAATTGGCTAAAGTTGCTTCATTGGCAACAGGGCACTGCAAAAAAATTGCAAAATCTTACCTAGTGAAGAAGCACCTTTGTACTGTACTTTTTTAAAACATTTTCAGCAGGACCAAGGTAAGATCGTTTTAACAATCTTATAAAGTCAATTCTTGTTCCAATGGCAGATATTTCTTAAAACGATATGTGGTCAGGTATATATTATATATGCCAATGGAATAGTTTGAATTCAGATTCTTAAAAGTTTTGTCTTGCTGATGAGTTAAAAAAAAGTCACAACTCTTGTGAACAGTAGGTACGCTTAGGCATTTTTGCAGTTTGGGAAGGTAAGAGTACATGCCAAAAGTTATTGTTTGCAAGCTTTTTAAAAAGATAGTTGTGAGAGGGCTGTGAAAGATGCCAAGTTGGCAACACTGGCTCTGAGAAGTTGCTAATAAGATGACTTTTCATTGTCCACCGAACAGGCAGGAACAGCCGACGCCATCACGTTGGATGGAGGAGACGTCTACACTGCAGGACTGGAAAACTTCAAACTCCATCCCATAATTGCAGAAGACTATGGTGCTGGTAAGTCACCCTAAACAATTTCAACAATCCATTAAAGGTCCCATGCCAGCAAATGTTTTTATTTTTGTTTGTTTGTAAGAATTTGGGTTGGTGAGGTCCTTTTTCAAGCTCTTCTAGTTGGCATTGCCTCAGACTTGTGAGATGGATTTGATATTATTCAGCTGTTATGGCTACTACTGTTAATTTAAATATTGAAAATGGCTTTGCTCTTATATTTCATGTGGCTGTTACAGTGGCTTGTTGTGGCAAAGCTTGACATTTTGACTGACTGCAAGCGTCGCTATTTCATCCAGTTACATTGTAGTTATTTCAAATATGTAGACTTTAGACAGTTTGTATGATTTGGGGGCTGAGACCTGCTCACATGGAACCCAGAAATTCAGTTCAGTGGGCAGACAATTTAATAATTAACTTGCTACATCACAAACACACGGTCTGATCCGGTCGTTTTTCAAACCTTTTGCATTCAATCGCAGACCGACGACATCTGTGTCCCTCATTTTGACCCATGTTTGGCTTAAAACTCAATTGCTTTTGTTCGCAAAGAACCTTAAATTCTGGCCATTTTGCACAACTGATAAATGGTGTCTTGACGCGATTGACACAACATACAACAATTTATCACTGCTGACGAATGTCTCCTCCCCAAATCAGATATTGGAATACAAAGGCTGACCCATGAGGTAGCATGGTTCCACAGGGCCAGAAAATACAATGAGTGGTAATGGAAGCTAGGAATTGTGGTCAGAAATGTAGAATGGGTAAAACACTTTTCTTTCCCATAGATGGGAAGAGAAATCTCTCAAAACACTCCCACACTGTGGAATAATTGCTCAGGATATTAAAGGGCAATGAGGTCTTGATCTCGAGTTGAAAACAATGCTAAAATTTAGGCTGATTGGCGATGATTATCTTGTTTAACATTTGATTGATCTGACCATTTTCTAAATGGGAGGGGGAAAAAATCATACCAACACATCCTGCATCACAAGATGATTGCTCTGAATAATAGTTGAGTCACTCAATAATCAGGCCTTTGCTGGCTGTTTGAAAGTGAAACAAATGCTCAAATTTGGCCCGATTGTCAGCCCCGAGAGTTTTCTGAGCACATCAGGGAGTAAAATTCATCAATGCACCCACACCACAGGTGACTCGCTCAAGCTTTTAGACTCCTTACAATCAGACCTTTTGAAGACTTTGATCAGGAGGAATCTGACTCAAAATAAGACTGCTCATTGTGTATTGACCACATTCATTTTTCTGGAAAAATGGTTGCACAGCAACTTTAAAACATTTTTTTTTTTTTTTAATTATGCAATGTGCTCAGCATCTGATAGCTGTTATTACGCCGTCGCCGTGGTTAAGAAGGGCACAGACTTTGGTATCCGCGACCTGGCGGGGAAGAGATCTTGCCACACTGGTTTGGGAAAATCTGCTGGCTGGAACATCCCGATTGGAACGCTGATCAAGTTGGATGTGTTGAAGTGGGGAGGCATTGAGGACCAAACGATTGAAGCTGGTGAGTGATGTCTCATGTTAAAGTTATAGACCTAAGTTGCTACTTTGAACCTTATTTATTTGCAGCGGTGGGTAACTTCTTCTCTCGGAGCTGTGCCCCTGGAGCAGAAAAGGGTTCCAAACTGTGCAAAGGCTGCAAGGTAGACTGCTCACGGTCTCACAATGAATCCTACTACGACTATGGCGGTGCATTCCAGTAAGTGCCGTGGGTACCTCGCTGTATCGCATGTTTTTAAACAGTTTTAATGGGTTTAGGCAGTATGCAGGCCAGTCTAAATTTAATTGAGCTAGTTCCACAGCAGGCCAAAAATGTACCAGAGCTCTCCTGAAAGAACCGCAAAGAAACTGAAACAGCCTCACTGTATTTAGTCCTGACTCTGGTCACCAGCAGGAGATTACTCCAATGTTCTCAAAGATGGAATAAAGGGGTCACAACCTTTTTGAAACAAAGAGCTACCTCTTGGAGATTGATTAAAATATCAGTTGGCTCGAGTCTTCTGAAATTTGATCAAATTACTGTAAATTATGTTATGTGAAGACACTGCTCATTAATTACTCACAATGATTAGGAAACGGATGTATCAACATGCAACACTATTTCTAGAAATTTCTATCGGTGTTTACATTTTCAAATGATCACTTTAACATTCTGAGGAAATCGCAATGTCTCATAACTGGTGTTCCAGCTTTAGAAGAGTCCTGTGGTCCTTGTGGACTACCTGGTGCCCATGGGCACCATGTTGGTAACCACAGCCCCAGAAGGTTCATATTGCGCTAACATTTCAGAGATGCACTCGACCTCGAAGAGATTTGTACACAAGCAGAGCTTTTTGAGTATATTCGGAGTGACCAGAAGGCAGTGCAGAGACCTGCGCACTGGGCTAAAATAGTGACGTTTTTCTTTGAGTAAGGACTTCACAGAAGCATTCCGGATGTACATACACTCCAGTCAATGGAGTGACAGTGAATCTCCAGGCCAATTTTCACCTGCTGTCAGTGACTCATATCTGCATTTGTGAATGTGCACGTTATAGCTCCATATTGGCTGCCATAATTGAAGAATGTACAATGTACGTCTGTCACTAGGTGCCTCGTCGAAGATGCTGGAGATGTGGCGTTTGTCAAGCATCTGACTGTACCAGGTGAGTTCCTTCAAGGTACTCTCTTGGATTCAATTTTATTGCTTGGTCATGTCTAAAGATATTGACAACCCGGCGTTCCTGTTCAATTTCAAGCATGGATCCTTGAGGCTGGTTCATGGGTCAGTCATGATTGGTGTCCACCAAATTCTTTCAGGTTATGAAAAATATATTAAAGAATCCTCATTCTCCCAAATGAGCCAGAATCAGAAGTGGGTATGCTATACAGATGGGTGATGATGAATTGGATTGATTTTTTTTTCCCATGTGGGTGTCATTTACTATCATTTGGAGGGTGGTTGTGAGGGCCCTTGCGTCGGCTCTTCCAGCTGTAATTTTTTGCTATAGTTCATGTATTTTGAAGATTACTATAAATCTCAAGAGTTGTCAATTTGGACAATGTAATACTTGCAGACAGCAAGAAGGCCAACTATGAGCTGTTGTGTGTGGACAACACCAGAGCACCCATTGACAAATACAAAGAATGCCACCTGGCCAGGGTACCCGCCCATGCTGTGGTCACCCGCCAAGACCCGGCGCTGGCAGACTTGATCTGGCGAAGCGTCACCACAGTGGAGGCAAGATGCACACTTGATTTGAGATATGTGTTCATGTGGAATTTTTATTTTTTTTTCTGCCTTGGAGGGGCTTAAATTGGGTAAGATGTATACTTGATTTGAGAAATGTGTTTTTTTTTTTTTTTTTTTGTGCACGTTTCTTTATCAAAACAGGGCTTCAACCTGTTCTCCTCCGCTGCATACGGACTCACAACGAACCTGATGTTCAAAGACTCCACACAGAAACTGGTCCGGCTGCCTCCCAACACAAACTCCTTTTTGTATTTGGGTGCCGGCTACATGAGCACCATTCGCTCTCTGAACAAAGGTAACGACAAACTCAATCTAACTCAGCTGAACACTTGAACAATTTTGGGTCTTTTTTGTTTTTCTCCTCCCCCCAGAGATCACTGCAGCTGGATCAAGCGCCATCACGTGGTGTTCCGTGGGCCACTTCGAGACACAGAAATGTGACACGTGGAGTGTCAATGGCATGGTGGATGGCGAAAACAAAATTCTGTGTCAGACTGCCCCCAGTGTGGAAGAGTGCCTTAAGATGATCATGGTAAGATGACAAATGTATTCTGAACATTTATGCAATTTAAGGGTCCACATAAGTCACTCTATAGCACCCCCTGGAAAATAAGCCGCAAAAAAAACGTTTTTCACCAACCAACCCCATATTGGATAGGCATCTTTAGTCACGGAAAGCACAGTTTAACGCACCATACCTGCAATGGAACAGGAAGGCAGCCGTTTCACCCAGTAACACCCATGGAAAGGTAAAATAATTATCACCAGTTTCATCTACACAAAACTGGGTGGACATGTTGATTATAACAGGATGCATGAAAGGCAAAGACCCATGCCTGGAAATGAAAACGAAGTCCGCCTTTTGGGTTTGAAGCAGATCTTTCATTTACTTTAGAGTAAAGAGGCAGATGCAGTGGCAGTGGATGGGGGGGAGGTGTACACTGCCGGACAGTGCGGTCTGGTTCCAGCCATGGTGGAGCAGTACGATGAAGGTACAGGAAGAGAATATTCAATATTATTCCTCTCTCACCTACCCCAATTGTTTCTCAATGAGTTACATTTGTACCTCTTGTCCCACAGCCAAGTGCAGCATATCTGGAGGTAAGCAATGTATTTTTCTATACTGCTTGTTCCTCATTAGGGTCTCAGGTGGGCTCTTTCCGAGCTGACTGGGTGAGCGAAGCGGGTACAGCTTGGATTGGTTGCCAGTCAGTGTGCACGTACAATATAGACAAGCATTCACACCCTAGGACAATACAATGAATGACTGGTTCAATGACTAACATGCATGATTTTCAGCAAGTTATTTTCTGAGGGTTTCTTGGTGAAGAAAACCATCTAAATCCTATTGTGGCGTGTGTAGCCTCGTCATCGTCCTACTTCGCAGTCGCCGTGGTCAAGAAGGGTTCCGGGGTGACCTGGGCCAACCTGAGGGGGAAGCGGTCCTGCCACACAGGCTTTGGCAGAAACGCCGGCTGGAACATTCCCATGGGTAAAATCCACAAGGAGACCGGCAGCTGCGAGTTCAGTAAGTAGACTCATATTTGAAATGACGGTATAAATTCTAACTTGCAATTGTTGCGGTAGAGTTTGTTGTAGACTCAAGTGTAACCATATTGATGTGAGAAGTAAATGTTTTGCAATATTTTGAATGCTGTATTTTTGTCATTGCTGTATAATCAGTAACTCCCAAGGTACATTTTCTTTTGATTGGGACACCTCATATGACAAATTGGCATAATGCACCCACAGGGTAATCAAAGGAGGGGTTGGTATAATATTCAAATTTGCGATTACTACCTTAATCCCAAACAAACTCATGAATTGCAGACTGAGGGTTTTGGCAGCGCACAGGGCTTCCTTTGGATTGGTGTCGTGAAACTGAAAAATTGTCTTCCTTGGAGCAAAACACTAGTTTGGTTGGATCTTAAAATAGCCTTTTTTTTGCTTGGGACTATGCAGGGTATAGCAATGTACTTGCTGAACAAGTGAGACTCTGGGGAAAATTGTCTAAAACTGGAGTCAGGGGCTTGGTTGCAGTGAGGTCAGTCTGCCTTTTGAAACCAGTCTTTGGGTGCATTGATGCAGGGAACGCGCCAGTTCTTACAGGGTCAGAGTTCGCTTGATGGGGACACCAGGCACTCTCACTACAACTGGTGTGTAGTCTGCATACTAGGGAAAACTGCAATATACTTTCAGTTCCAGTGACGCTGTATCAATGTCCCGGACAAATTTACTTTATTACACACTAAATCTAAAAAAAGTTGCCAAAAGTACATCATGCCCTGTGCCATTTCTTCAGGCAAGTTCTTCAGTAGCGGCTGCGCCCCTGGAGCTCCGGCCGGCTCGCCGTTCTGCTCTCAGTGCGCAGGCAGTGGGAAACCTGTGGATGACAAATTCAAGTGCCAACCCAGTTCAGAGGAGAAGTACTACGGCTATGCTGGGGCCTTTAGGTAAGATTCTTCATGCAACTATGAAGAGCATTAAGAAAACAGCAGTCTACTTCTCAAGCAAGAATGTCTGGAGTCTATCCCAGCCGACTGAACATGATTCTAACACCGAACCTCAACTGAGACCGTTCTGGCGGGGGGGGACAACTAAATTTGAAAAAACGTTAGACCGCACCCCCACCAATTTACAGAATTAACTTAAGCAGACAAAGTAGAACCTTGATAGAACAGACAAAGAGGGGTGGAGTCCTACGATATAACTGTTGCCTATTTTTTTTTCTCCCCTCCCTCAGGCCATATGCACCCATTTTACTGTATAGTAGTTTTTTTTTTTTGTGTGGCCTTAGCGCCCAGTACAGCAGTTATGGTGAATGTAAAAAAAATTTCAAAACTGTCACATTTTATCCAAACATGGCACGCTGGCGTGCGTGGTCATGTTGATGTACAGTACTAATCATAGGAGTCTCTTTAATGAGCTGTGAGGAATTGGTGTGCCTCCTAGTTCCAAATCTGTTGCCAAAGTCAAACGGCTTGACGAAAAATGACTTATTCCATAGACTTTTGTACTCTTCAGAGTGAGTGCCACAGCCAGGCTGCGCTGTTTATACACAATAGATTTCACCATCATGACATGGCTGTCACGCCAATGCCCCGCATTCAACATGGTTGCTTGGAGGCATTCCTTTGGGAATTGGATCTGACTGTAACTGAGTCTCTCATTCTCTGACTGCATTGCCCCGCAACAGCCAATTCTGGAATTAAGACTTTGTCGATGGCAGTTTAAGTGACAAATGGAGACTATTTTTGGACACTGTTCAGTCCAGATAACTTAACTTGGTTTGGAAATGGCTGCATTCAAGGATGGTAGCGTGATCTTTTTTCCTTTTCAGATGTCTTGTTGAGGGTGCTGGTGACGTGGCCTTCATTAAACACACAATTGTTGAGGAAAACAGTGACGGTAACAGCCTTAGACACCACACAAACACCTGCCAGTACCAAAACTGATCATATTTGTGCTCCATTGCAGGTAAGGGTCCAGCGTGGGCTGCAGATGTCTTGAGCAGTGACTATGAGCTCATTTGCCCCTCCAAGGGTCCGGTGCCCATCACAGACTTTGAGTCTTGCCACCTGGCGGCCACCCCGGCACATGCTGTGGTGACCCGCCCCGAGACCCGCAACAAAGTTGTCAGTATTCTCCAGGAACAGCAGGTAGGGAAATGCATCCAGTGCGCTGTCTCACCTAATTGTTAATCTTGCACTCAAAAGTTGGCAACATTGGGTGAAATCTGGGCATGACCCAAAAATGCATTCTTTACAGGTCAAATTAATGTCACTTTCTCCAAACTTTAATTCCTAGGCCAGGCTCGGCACAAGCGGCAGCGACCCCGGTTTCAAAATGTTTAAGTCTGAGTCTGGGAAGAACCTCCTCTTCAAAGACTCCACCAAATGTCTCCAGGAGGTGCCAAGCGGATCCGACTATAAGAGCTTCTTGGGACCAGATTACATGGATGCCATGACCTCACTGAGGCAGTGCAGCGATGCCACTCCAGGTTTGGGATGCTATGGGACTCAAACCACACTGGAAATATGGAATTAGTCTGTTATAACAGAAATGGTCACATAGTGAAAATCCTTTTTCCCCCTTTTGCTCTTTCTCACAGATCTGGAGAAAGTATGCACGTCCCACACCTGTCAGCAGACAAACTAGATGGCTCAACATCTTTTCCATGAAGCATACTGATGCTACATTGTATTGTCTCTCTGATCTCAAAATCCTCAATAGCCACTTACAAATCAATACTTATCCCTACGCAAATATTAAAGACTTATTTCGCAAACTGTTTTTCTAACATGTACCTCATTTATCAAATAAAGCCTTTTCAATGCCTTACAAAATCTTGCTCTGAATCATTACCAAAAAGTACATTCGTGTTGTAGTCAACATACTGGATAAGCTTCAGTTTTAGATTTTTGTTCAACACTTGCCACCTGTGTGTGTGTATATAATTTTTATCATAAATTCACTCTGATTATCGGTATGTTTGAACTCTGCTTAACATTTACGATTGTCAGGCTGGATTTTTTTCATCTTAAGTAACTCTTGACATCTTATGTAAAACGCCACATTGGAGATGTTTAAAGTTCCTGCGGGTGGTTTTTTTTTTTTTTTTTTTTTTTTTTTTCCCTCCCCCCCAGTCTCCTGCTATAGGGTTCTACAATTTACTCGAGCTGGAAGAGGTTGTTTTGCCGAATGTGGCAGTTGATATACATGTTCATCGAGAACAAAGAGTTACGACTAGTGGAAGTGTTACTAGCTCAATTTACCGATGCGACCACGTGAACCTTTTGGCTCCTTTCTTTGGGTAATGTTGACATGGTAAACCTTGGAATAATACAAAGATCAGTGTCGTATCAATTTATGTTACCATTTCGTCCATACACAATACAACTTTGAGTACGATCTAGTCTTCAGTACTAATTTCAATGAGTTGATGTTAGTACAGTATGTCAGGATTTAGTTAATGTAGCTCAGAATTATGGCATTTATTTGGCTGGTTAATGCAATGAGGAAATATGAGATTATTATATTTAGGTGCCTTGAGATACAAGTGACTCCTTGTTTGTTTTAGATTCGAGCAGTCGTTTGGCTGACTTTTTGCTTTGACTTGTGGGCAAAATTTAGAAATATGAGCACTGTTGGCAGTGAAATCAAATTACTTCACAACAGGCAGCAGTTGAAAAATTCTCGAGAAAAAAGTGGCTTCAAACTGTTTAATGCCACTCCTTGTTCAAGTTTACTGTCAAATCAAATATCCATCCATCTTCTGAGGCGCTTCTCCTCACTCGGGTCGTGGGCATGCTGGAGCGTATCCCAGGCCGGGTACACCCTGAACTGGTTGCCAGCCAATCGCAGGGCACATACAAACAACCATTCGCACTCACACCAACGGGCAATTTAATGTTGTCAATGAACCTACCATGCGTGTTTTTGGGATGTGGGAGGAAACTCACGCAGGCATGGGGAGAAGATGCAAACTCCACACAGGCGGGGCCGCGGATTGAACCCCGCACCTCAAAACTGAGGCAGACGCTCTAACCAGTCGGCCGCCAAATAAAATATCAAACAAAGAGAATTACATGTCATGTATTTAAAACAACCACATAGATTTAAGTCTGATTAGCTTGATCCTAATGAACAATGCATTGGTGTCGTCGCCGTGTTATAATACTTTAAACAACAGATATTTGGACACAAACTGTTGAGCAACACATGTTAACATAACAATACTCACAGACATATACTCTTTATCCTCTGTAAAAAATTACTAATATTTCTGCATTTTGAAATACTGAGGCGTTTTAACCGGTTTAGGGATATCCGTTTGTTTTATAATGCCCCAAGGTGTCCAAAGCGCACATACCAGAAGGAACAGCACCATGTCATTGAATTGAAGCAATGTGGCAAAAAACGTTTTAATTCCTTACAATATATTTAACCACGTCATTACTGTATAATTTTATTCAGTACAATATTATTGAATCCTATTTTTATTCTTAAAAACACATTAAAAACTTTTTTTTTTTGGGCGGGGGTTGGGTTGAGACAGATTAATAGCATTTACATTCATTTCAATGGGGAAAGATTATTTGAAATACAAGCATTTTGCGACTCAAAATTGCCCGTTGGTGTGAATGTGACTGTGAGTCCAAATGGTTGTTTGTTTGTTTGTGCCCTGCGATTGACTGGCAACCAGTTCAGGGTGTACTCCGCACTCACATATATTATATATATATATAAATATATGTATACATATATATGTATATATATATATTTATATATATATATTTATATATATATATATTATATATATATTATATATATATTTATATATATATATTGGCGTAGTAGCTATGAATATTTTGTAAACATATATAATGGCCTGTTCATATGGGGCCATTGTTTGGCTATAATTTTACAAGAGTGTATATTATACTCGATATGAATAACTTATTGATAAGTAATTAATTATTTTATCAATAAGATATCAGTTAAAAGCTATTTAGATATAAAGGGTAGGACTTGATAAGTTGCTTTTTTTCCAAAACAGTTATTATTTTATGTGTACAAATTCCACTTCAACCGTCAATCAATACCAATAAATGAATGCACCTATAAAATGTACTGTTGTTGAAATAAATCAAATGTTCATATTTAGGAAATGTAGGCATGAGTTTTGGGCCTGTTAAAATCCGGGAATCCAAACATTGATGATGTTGAGCTCCCTGTTGCGTGCAGCCGTGATGGCGCTTCCTCAGTTCCTGTGGCCACCACTAGGAGCGCCCTCCTTGACCGACCTGCTTGTTGCAGCACCTGAGGGCAATTAGCACTTAGGTGGAGGCCAAGATATAAAGGAGTGCCGCAGAAGATGGTGGCATCTCTTCTGTCCTCGTCAAGCTGACACTCAGAAAAAGGCAACAAGTAGGTGGTGACTGGTGAGGTCCTTTTGCTTTCGTTGGTTAACGCTTGCTTGTTTTTGGGCCATGCTGGCGCAGCTTTTCTTATTTTAGTTTATTGTTTTAGTTTGCTGCATGGGGGCCAATTTTTTCTTTGTGTGTTAGGTTGTTGTTTTTTTGTTGTTGTTTTTTTTGGTTTTTTTTCCTCTCTCTCTCTCTTCACCCCCAGTCGGTTAGGGAGGACAGCAGTGAATACGACGACCTGTGGTTTGGTATGGGGTGTTGTTTATAAAGTGGCTCGCAATGAAAATGATAGCAACATTTTGGCAGGTTTACTTTTCAATGTTTTAAAGTTTGAGAGCCACTTTTTGCATCTTTACATTTTTCAATCAGAGCTGTATTATATGGTTAAATCCAAATTGCTACATGTTTCAGGTGAACCTGTTTGTGAATGCAGGTCTAAATAGAGACATTTATTTAAATCCTAAATGTAACTGTTTAGGGTGAGGCTAAATATTAAGGCATTTAGATGTAGCATTAAGCTATAATCCAATTTGATGTCGTGTTAAGGGGCAAGAACTGCTGAATATATTAAATGCTAAAACTAAAATATTTGCCTAAATGGCATTTAGACTTTGCATTTAAGTATTTGATATTGAAGTTGAGGGTTAGTGTTGTAACATGCTGAAGTTAAATGTAACTATTCAGCTCATGAGCATTTGGATTCAACTTTAAACTCTAAATTGACAAACTGTCATGAATTTGTAAAAAGTGACCTTTAAGTCAACAGTTTTTGTTGGTCGAGTTTTGACTCAAATTGTCACTGTTAGTTTTCTTTGCATTATTTATTTTTTTGTGGGTGGGGGACAAAATAAAGCTTGTGCAACTGGTCTCACCCCTTTCTGTATCTGGGGTCCTTGTGTTGCAGTCTCCTAATGTGCCATTTTTACACAAACTGTGTAATTTGGCTTTTTTTGCGACAGATGTGTGCTATGTAGGTCATTCAAAAATGTCAATTAAGCAAGGGGGCTGTAAACCCCCTACCAAAAAAAAAAAGATAAAGCCTTTATAATCAATATCAAGTTGAAAGGTTATCAAATTTCATGTTTCCTTTTGGGGACACTTTGGAATCATGAGTTTTGATGAGCTTCATATTGTGCATGCAGCAAAAATCAGATGACAAACGGATGTTAAAAATAGTGTGTTTAAGTCTGCTTCCAAAGGTGCACACAGTTGGTTAACCTGAGTAAACTGTGCCACTTATTATTATTTTTTTTTTATTCCCCCCCCCAATCCAGTCTCAAGTGTGGCTATAAAAGGACGCTCTGACCCGGAGACCGTCCACCATGAAGCATCTCTTTTCGGCGCTACTGCTGCTCAGCTACTTGGGTAAACTCAAACGATGACACATGGAAAGCATTTATTCGCCAGCCTTCACCCATGTGCTTGTAGGCTCTTCGGTCTTACTAGTAATAAGACGAGGGCGCACTGTTAGAATAACTCGTGCAAGTAAAAACATTTTCCACTGTATGACATTTCTACATGCTAGTAGAACTACCTGTTACTAGTGAGGCAAAAGTGCACTAATGGTACTAGTCACGTGCAATGTTAACAATTTATACAGTAGTAGTACTCGTAACAGTTGTCAACTATTGCAGTTTTGCCTCACTACTAGTCAGGCACTCGTGTGCCCTTCTGTGAATTGTCGAAGAGCATAAGAGTAAAAAGTACATGGATTTTACTGTAAGATGCATATTAAAAGCACATTGCTATACTTACTATTGGTAACCTTTTCACTTCTCGTGCCACTTGGCATACTAGTGTACAAAACGTTGGCATAAACTAGTGTGCTGCATTAGTCAAACTGAGGCTCGAGTAGGCATGTATGGAAAACAACTTGATAATTTTGATCCTTTAGTCAGCTTAAGCTCAATGTAAGAGTACACACTTTGTCCTCACTAGTAATTCATTGCACTGGTAGGAGTTGCATATACTAAAATAACCTTTTTAGCGATGTTTTACCATTCGTGCCACTTTTGGCCTACTACTACCCTCTGTCGTCACTCTTATAAGACAATTCGGTGGAAACCTCAGGTGCACTAGAGCGAATGTCTAAAATTTATTTTGACTGTTTCACATTTCTGCACACAAGTAGGACACCAGTTTTCACCTTTTATTGACATGAACGTACTGTACTTTTTTTTTTTTTTTTTTTTTTTTTTTTTTTTAAAACGAGAGTGAAAACTGCACAAGCACACAGCTGCATGCTACTAGTGACTTAATTGTTCGTCAGCACCTAGCACAGCTCTTGTCAAATTTTGAACAAAAAATACTTGGCTCTCTCAAATGCTGCTAATATTTTTCAATTGGAACTTAATTCAATGTCTTGTACCAGTAGAGAGAGCGCTTGTACCATTTTTGAGACTGATCTTGCGGATCGCTAGTGTTTGGAGCTTGGCGATGTTCAACTAGTGTACAGAAACGTTCAGTAGTGGAAAAATGTTACTCGCTGACCTACCAAGACACAATGATAAGGAATAAAAGTTTTTCCAAAGTTCAATGAACACTTTGTCATACTCTATGCTCAACACCCCCCCACCCCCCCCTCCTTGTTGCAGTAGCTGCTGCGTTGTCGGCCCCCACCGAGCATGTCAGGTGGTGCGTCAAGTCGGACAAGGAGCAACAAAAGTGCTCTGACTTGGCCGCCAAGGCGCCCGTGTTCTCCTGCGTGCAGAAAGCAGACTCCAAAGGATGCATCGAAGCCATTCATGTGAGCATCAAAATCATTGTTTTCAAATGGGATTTCTTAAAGCGACAGCATGGTATTGAATGGTTGAGACGGCTGCCTCGCCTTCCAAGGTTCTGGGTTTGAATGGTGCATGTTCTCCATGCTTGCATGGGTTTTTGTCTGCGTTCTCCGACTTACCACATTCCAACCACAAGCATGTTAGGTGAATTAAATGGTGCCCTGTGATTGGCTGACAGGTTCAGGGTATGCCACATCTCGCCCAATCAGAAGTAACTACAGTGGCTGCGAGTCACCTTTTTGGAAAATGGTTGTACCCATCAAAAGTTGCAAGATTTGTCACTAGTTGCTTTTGAGAACTGGTTTATGAGAGCGCTGGGAAATTGGCTAGTTGCTAAATTGGCAACAGGGCACTGCAAAAAAAATGCTAAATCTTACCTCGTGAAGAAGAATCACCTTTTATTGTCATGAACGTACTGTACTTAAACATTTTCAGCAAGACCAAGGTAAGATCGTTTTAACAATCTTGTCAAGTCAATTCATGAGTTCCATTGGCAGATTTCTTAAAACAAGATTTTGTTCTCAAATTAAGCTACCAATGGAATAGTTTGAATTAAGATTCTTAAAGTAAGATCTTGTATTCTAAAATGAGTTTTCTTTGGCTTACTGATGCATTGGAGAAAAGTCTCAACTCTCTTGCCAACATTAGGTAAGCTTAGGCATTTTTGCAGTTTGGGAAGGTAAGAGTACATGCCAAAAGTTATGATTGTTTGCAAGCGTTTTAAAAAAAAATAGTTGTTAGAAGGCTGTGAAAGATGCCAAGTTGGCAACACTGGCTCTGAGGAGTTGCTAATAAGATGACTTTTCACTGTCCGCCGAACAGGCAGGAACAGCCGACGCCATCACGTTGGATGGAGGAGACGTCTTCACTGCAGGACTGGAAAACTTCAAACTCCATCCCATAATTGCAGAAGACTATGGTGCCAGTAAGTCACCCTAAACGTCAACAATCCATTAAAGGTCCCATGCCAGCAAATGTGTTTATTTGTTTGTTTGTAAGAATTTGGTTTGGTGAGGTCCTTTTTCAAGCTGGCATTGTTGGCATTGCCTCACAATTGTGAGATGGATTTGATATTCAGCTGTTACTGCTGCTACTGTTAATTTAAATATTAAAAATGGCTTTGCTCTTTCATGTGGCTAAGCATTGACATTTTGACAGACTCTGCAAGCGTCGCTGTTTCATCCAGTTACATTGTATAGTTATTTCAAACAAATGTAGACTTTAAACCGTTTGTATGATTTGGGGCCTGAGACCTGCTCACATGCAACCCAGAAATTCAGTTCAATGGGCAGACAATATAATTAAATAGCTACATCACAAACACACGGTCTGATCCGGTCGTTTTTCAAACCTTTTGCATCCAATCGCAGACAGACTACATCTGTCTCCCTCATTTTGACCCATGTTTCGCTTAAAACACTCAATTGCTTTTGTTCGCATAGGACCTTAACTCAAAGAATTCTGGCCATTTTGCATGACTGATAAATGGTGTCTTGATGCGATTGTTGACAACATACAACCATTTATCACTGCTGACGAATGTCTCCTCCCCAAACCAGATGTTGGAATACAAAGGCTGACCTATGAGGTAGCATGGTGCCACTGGGCCAGAAAATAAAATGAGCGGTAATGGAAGCTAGGAGTTGTGGTCAGAAATGTAGAACGGGTAAAACACTTTTCTTTCCAACAGATGGGAAGAGAAAACACTCCCACACTGTGGAATAATTGCTCAGGATATTAAAGGGCAATGAGGCCTTGATCTCGTTGAAAACAATGCTAAAATTTAGGCTGATTGGAAATGATTAACTTGTTGAACATTTGATTGATCTGGCCATTTTCTGAATGGGAGGGGGGAAAAAAATCATGCCAACACGTCTTGCATCACAAGATGATTGCTCTGAATAATAGTTTAGTCACTCAATAATCAGGCCTTTGCTGGCTGTTTGCAAGTGAGACAAATGCTCAAATTTGGCCCGATTGTCAGTCCCGAGCGTTTTCTAAGCACATCAGGGAGTAAAATTCATCAATGCACCCACACCACAGGTGAATCGCTCAATCTTTGAGGTATCATTGTGTACCCAAATTCATTTTCTATCAGCTGGTATTGACCACATTCATTTTTCTGGAGAAATAGTTGCACAGCAACTTAACTTTTTTTAATTATGCAATGTGCTCAGCATCTGATAGCTGTTATTACGCCGTCGCCGTGGTTAAGAAGGGCGCAGACTTTGGCATCCGGGACCTGGCGGGGAAGAGATCTTGCCACACTGGTTTGGGAAAATCTGCTGGCTGGAACATCCCGATTGGAACTCTGATCAAGTTGGGTGTGTTGAAGTGGGAAGGCATTGAGGACCAAACGATTGAAGCTGGTGAGTGATGTCTCGTGTTAAAGTTATAGACCTAAGTTGCTATTTTGAACTTTTTTATTTATTTGCAGCGGTGGGTAACTTCTTCTCTCGGAGCTGTGCCCCCGGAGCAGAAAAGGGTTCCAAACTGTGCAAAGGCTGCAAGGGAGACTGCTCACGGTCTCACAATGAACCCTACTACGACTATGGTGGTGCATTCCAGTAAGTGCAGTGCGTACCCCGCTGTATCGCATATTTTTAAGCAGTTTTAATGGGTTTAGGCAGTATGCAGGCCAGTCCAAATTTAATTGCGCTAGTTCCACAGCAGGCCAAAAATTTATACCAGAGCTCTACTGAAAGAACAGCAAAGAAACTGAAACAGCCTCACTGTATTTCGTCCTGACTGGTCACCAGCAGGAGATTACTCCAAGGTGCTCCAAGATGGAGAAAAGGGGTCACCAACCTTTTTGAAACAAAGAGCGACCTCTTGGATATTGATTGAGGTCAGAACTGACCCCTGCGGAAATCCCACAGGTTGTTCTGAGACAGTTGCCAGTTTCAACAAGCTCTGTTCCTTGATATACTTGAACCAGTTTAGAGCGGTCAACTGACAAGACACAGCTTAAAGCAAGCATTCTTTGCAGCTTGGACGGTGTCAACGGGCACTAAATACTTGAAGCAGTTTTGTTTAAATCAGTGTGTGGGAGGAATAAAACAATTTTCTGAAGTTTACACCCATTGTGGGTTGGTCTGTAAGGCATACAGTGACTCACTCTTTGCATTCAGCTCACTATTTAACAAGCTCAACAACCGTCTGTCACTAGGTGCCTAGTCGAAGATGCTGGAGATGTGGCGTTTGTCAAGCATCTGACTGTACCAGGTGAGTTCCTTCAAGGTACTCTCTTGGATTCAATTTTATTGCTTAGTCATGTCGAAAGATATTGGCAACCCGGCGTTCCTGTTCAATTTCAAGCATGGATCCTTGATGCTGCTTCATTGGTCAGTCATGATTGGTGTCCACCAAATTCTTCCAGGTTATGAAAAATATATTAAAGAATCCTCATTCTCCCAAATGAGCCAGAATCAGAAGTGGGTATGCTATACAGATGGGTGATGATGAATTGGATTTTTTCTTTTCCAATGTGGGTGTCAGTTACTATTATTTGCATGGTGGTTGTGAGGGCCCATACGTTGGCTCCTCCAGCTGTAATTTTTTGCTATAGTTCATGTATTCTGAAGATTACTATAAATCTCAACAGTTGTCAATTTGGACAAATGTATTTATTTGCAGACAGCGAGAAGGCCAACTATGAGCTGTTGTGTGTGGACAACACCAGAGCACCAATTGACAACTACAAAGAATGCCACCTGGCCAGGGTACCCGCCCATGCTGTGGTCACCCGCCAAGACCCGGCGCTGGCAGACTTGATCTGGCGAAGCGTCACCACAGTGCAGGTAAAATGCACACTTGATTTGAGAAATGTGTTCATGTGGAATTTTTTTTCTTCTGCCTTGGAGGTGCTTAAATCGGGTAAGATGCGCACTTGATTTGAGAAATGTGTTTTTTGTGCACGTTTCTTTATCAAAACAGGGCTTCAACCTGTTCTCCTCCGCTGCGTACGCAACTGCCAAGAACCTGATGTTCAAAGACTCCACGCAGAAACTGGTCCGGCTGCCTCCCAACACAAACTCCTTTTTGTATTTGGGTGCCGGCTACATGAGCACCGTTCGCTCTCTGAACAAAGGTAACGACAAACTCAATCTAACTCAGCTGAACACTTGAGCAATTTTGGGTCTTTTTTGTTTTTCTCCTCCCCCCAGAGATCACTGCAGCTGGATCCAGCGCTATCACGTGGTGTTCCGTGGGCCACAGCGAGACACGGAAATGTGACACATGGAGTGTCAATGGCATGGTGGATGGCGAAAACAAAATTCTGTGTCAGACTGCCCCCAGTGTGGAAGAGTGCCTTAAGATGATCATGGTAAGATGACAAATGTATTCTGAACATTTATGCAATTTAAGGGTCCGCATTATAAGTCGCTATATAGCACCCCCTGGAAAGTTTGGAAAATTAGCCGCAAAAAATGTTTTTCACCAATCAACCCCATATTGGAAAGGCATCTTTAGTCAATGCACCATACCTGCAATGGAAGAGGAAGGCAGCAATTACCCATGGAAAGGTAAAATAATTATCACCAGTTTAATCTACACAAAACTGGGTGGTCATGTTGATTATAACAGGATGCATGAAAGGCAAAGACCCATGCCTGGAAATGAAAAGGAAGTCTGCCTTTTGGGTTTGAAGCAGATCTTTAATTTACTTTAGAGTAAAGAGGCAGATGCAGTGGCAGTGGATGGGGGGGAGGTGTACACTGCCGGACAGTGCGGTCTGGTTCCAGCCATGGTGGAGCAGTACGATGAAGGTACAGGAAGAGAATATTCAATATTATTCCTCTCTCACCTACCCCAATTGTTTCTCAATGAGTTACATTTGTACCTCTTGTCCCCACAGCCAAGTGCAGCGTATCTGGAGGTAAGCAATGTATTTTTCTATACTGCTTGTTCCTCATTAGGGTCTCAGGTGGGCTCTTTCCGAGCTGACTGGGTGAGCGAAGGTACAGCTGGGATTGGTTGCCAGTCAGTGGTCACGTACAATATAGACAAGCATTCACACCCTAGGACAATACAATGAATGACTGGTTCAAAGACTAACATGCATAATTTTCTGAGTTTCTTGGTGAAGAAAACCATCTAAATCCTATTGTGGCGTGTGTAGCCTCGTCATCGTCCTACTATGCAGTCGCCGTGGTCAAGAAGGGTTCCGGGGTGACCTGGGCCAACCTGAGGGGGAAGCGGTCCTGCCACACAGGCTTTGGCAGAAACGCCGGCTGGAACATTCCCATGGGTAAAATCCACAAGGAGACCGGCAGCTGCAAGTTCAGTAAGTAGACCCATATTTGAAATGACAGTATAAATTCTAACTTGCAATTGTTGGGGTAGAATTTGTTGTAGACTAGAGTGTAACCATATTGATGCTAGAAGTAAATGTTTTGCAATATTTTGAATGCTGTATTTCCAAACTTTGTCAACTCTGATTATATAATCAGTAACACCCCAAGGTACATTTTCTTTTGATTGGGACACCTCATGACAAATTGGCGTCATGCAATCAAGGAGGGGTTGGTATAAGGTAGTAATTTGCAATTACTACCTTCATCCCAAACAAACTCATGAATTGCTAGTCTGACCTGACTTTGAATTACAGGGCTTGCTTTGGATTGGTGTCGTGAAACTTAAAACATTTTGTATTCCTTTTTATGCAACATTTTAAACTGGGTGGGGGAAAAATCACATGCAGTTGTTGCCAGAGACACTTGTTCGCTACTGTTTTTAGGTGGTCCTTCAGTGTCTAATCTTTTGGGCTTTTACTTGTGCCAGTTCGCTGAAAATAAAGGGGTGTCGTCAGGCTTTTGGTAATCCTTAATTTGTGTAGCATATTATATATTTGAGTGCCAAGGCCATTGGTGTGATTGTTCATGTGGCAACCTGATGCACTGTAGTGTTTCTTCAATCACCAACAGGCTTGGTTCTCTGCAGATGGGCTCAGTTTGATTGCAAAGCCGACAGTGGGGATGACCAGTTTAATTGGCTTGTGGCACTTGTCACAAGTTAAACCAGGCCAGTTTGTTGGTTGCAGTGAGGTCAGTTTGCCTTTTGAAACCAGTCTTTGGGTGCATTGATCAAGGGAATGCGCCAGTTCTTACGGGGTTGATGTTCGCTTGATGGGGACACCAGGCAATCTCACTACAACTGGTGTAGTCTGCATACTAGGGAAAACTGCAATGCACTTTCAGTTCCAGTGACGATGTATCAATGTCCTGGACAAATTTACTTCTAAAAAAAGTTGACTAAAATAAATCATGCCCTGTGCCATTTCTTCAGGCAAATTCTTCAGTAGCGGCTGCGCCCCTGGAGCTCCGGCCGGCTCGCCGTTCTGCTCTCAGTGCGCAGGCAGTGGGAAACCTGTGGATGACAAATTCAAGTGCCAACCCAGTTCAGAGGAAAAGTACTACGGCTATGCTGGGGCCTTTAGGTAAAATTCTTCATGCAACTATGAAGAGCATTCAGAAAACAGCGGTCTACTTCTCAAGCTCGAATGTCGGGAGTCTATCCCAGCTGACTGAACATGATTCTAACACAGAACCTCAACTGAGACCGTTCTGGGGGGCGACAACAAAATTTGAAAAATAGTTAGACAGCACCCCCCCAACCCATCTACAGAATGAAATTAACTTAAGCAGACAAAGTGGAACCTCGATAGAACAGACTAAGAGGGGTTGGGTCCTACGATATAACTTTTGCCCTTTTTTTGTTTCTCCCCTCCCCCAGGCCATATGCACCCATATTACTGTATAGTACAGTTTTTTGTGGCCTTAGCGCCCAGTACAGCAGTTATGGTAAATGTTCAAAACTGTCACATTTTATCCAAACTTGGCATGCTTGGTGATGATGTACAGTACTCATAAGAGTCTCTTTAATGAGATGTGAGGAATTGGTGTGCCTCCTTGTTCCAAATCTGTTGCCAAAGGCAAACCGCTTGACGAAAAATGACTTATTCCAGAGACTTTTGTACTCTTCAGAGTGAGTGCCACAGCCAGGCTGCGCTGTTTATACACAATAGATTTCACCATCATGACATGGCTGTCACGCCAATACCCCACATTCAACATGGTTGCTTGGAGGCATTCCTTTGGGAATTGGATCTGACCGTAAATGAGTCTCTCATTCTCTGACTGCATTGCGCCGCAACAGCCAATTCTGGAATTAACAGACTTTGCCGATGGCAGTTTAAGTGACAAATGGAGACTATTTTTGGACACTGTTCAGTCCGATGGTCCGGTTTATTGGGGTTCCACTGTCTTAACTTGGTTTGGAAATGGCTGCATTCAAGGATGGAAGCTTGATCTTTTTTCCTTTACAGATGTCTTGTTGAGGGTGCTGGTGACGTGGCCTTCATTAAACACACAATTGTTGAGGACAACAGTGACGGTAACAACCTTAGACACCACACAAACACCTGCCAGTACCAAAACTGATCATATTTGTGCTCCTTTGCAGGTAAGGGTCCAGTGTGGGCAGCAGATGTCTTGAGCAGTGACTATGAGCTCATTTGCCCCGCCAAGGGTCCGGTGCCCATCACAGACTTTGAGTCTTGCCACCTGGCGGCCACCCCGGCACATGCTGTGGTGACCCGTCCCGAGACCCACAACAAAGTTGTCAGTATTCTCCAGGAACAGCAGGTAGGGAAATGCATCCAGTGCGCTGTCTCACCTAATTGTTAATCTTGCACTCAAAAGTTGGCAACATTGGGTGAAATCTGGGCATGACCCAAAAATGCGTTCTTTACAGGTCAAATTAATGTCACATTCTCCAAACTTTAATTCCTAGGCCAGGTTCGGAACAAGCGGCAGCGACCCCGGTTTCAAAATGTTTAAGTCTGATCCTGAGAAGAACCTCCTCTTCAAAGACTCCACCAAATGTCTCCAGGACCTGCCAAGCGGATCCAACTATAAGAGCTTCTTAGGACCAGATTACATGGATGCCATGACCTCACTGAGGCAGTGCAGCGATGCCACTCCAGGTTTGGGATGCTATGGGACTCAAACCACACTGGAAATATGGAATTGGTGTGTTATAAAAAATGGTCACAGTGAAAATGCTTTTCCTTCCCCCCCCCCACCCCTTTGCTCTTTCACACAGATCTGGAGAAATTGTGCACATCCCACACCTGTCAGCAGACATCTTTTCCATGATGCATACTGATGCGACATTGTATTGTCTCTCTGATCTCAACATGCTCAATAGCCACTTACAAATCAATACTTATCCCTACACAAATATTAAAGACCAATTTCGGAAGCTGTTTTTCTAACATGTACCTCATTTATCAAATAAAGCCTTCTCAATGCCTTCCAAAATCTTGCTCTGAATCATTACCAAAAAGTACATTAGTGTTGTAGTCAACATACTGGATAAGATATTAAGCTTTAGGTTTTTGCAAAGGTGGGTAGTAATGCACTAAATTTACTCAGTAACATTTTGTTTGGATGTACTTGGCACGGTGGGCGACTGGTTCGAGTGTCTGCCTCACAGTTCTGAGGACTGGGTTAAAATCCCAGCCCCGCCTGTGTGGAGTTTGGATGTGCTCCCTGTGCCTGCATGGGTTTTCTCTCCCACATCCCAAAAGAAACAACTTTCATGGAAGGTTGATGGAAGACTTTTAATTGCCCTTAGGTGTGACTGGTTGTTTTATTTGTGCCCTGCAATTGGCTGGCAACCAGTTCAGGGTGTACTCCGCCTCCTGCCCGATGATAGCTGGGATAGGCTCCAGCGTTGGTAGACCAGCGCTCCCGCAACCCTTGTGAGGATAAGCAGCTCAGATAATGGATGGTTAATGAGGCTCTCTCTCATGGCATTAAGGGTAAACACAGCTTGAGTAACAAAGAAGGACAGTTTGTAAAAGAACCGCCCCCCCCCCTCAAAAAAGGAACTCTGAACATACTAAGATGCATTTGTTAATTTTAATTGGTATTATTAAGCAAGAGCAAAATCCTATACATATCCAAAAATGTAAATGGGACCTTTAGAAAACATTTGGGGGGGACACTGGTGAAGAAATTTGAGTTATAAGTTTGAAAAATGTTTTTTTCTTACAATTACCATTTGAATAAATAACTGCCAATAATTCTAATACTCATATCAGTAAAATTAATTGATATTCAAAAGATTCAGTAGGGTATCTCTTTACTGTTATCAAATACATGTGTATAAGTTCTATCATAAATTCATAAATATCAGTATGTGTGTATCCCGCTTAACGTTTTATGATATACGTAAACACTAACAATGCCCAAACATTTGATATTGTCATCTTTAGTAACTCTTGAAGACATCTTATGTAAAACGGCAGCCACATTGTAGATGTTTAATGTTCCTACGGGTGTTTTTTCCCCAGTCTCCTGCTAAAGGGTTCCATAATTTACTCGAGCTGGAAGGAGTTGCTTTGACATGTTTTGCCGAATGTGGCAGTTGATTGCACGTATACCCTATACACACCGCACAAGATAATTACTTGCAATCTTTCAGAGACATCTGGTAATGGTGTTATTGCTAACTTTGATTAAAAGGAAGGTAAAATCACTCTTAAGACACCAACACCACAAGAAAATCGCTCAGAATAATCTTTTCGATCATCAGGTTTTTTATTTCTTTGATCAGAAAGTGGGAAGGGGGAATTTCAAATTGGGCCCGATTATCGGTATGTATGTACTCAGCTTAACTTTTACGATTGTCAGGCCCAGATGTTTTCCCAGTAAAAAAATCACTCTTAACATAGCCAGGACAGAGGAAAATTGCTTGGGATATTCTTTTAGAGACATGATAATCAGGACCTTCTTCAAAAGGTGAGTGTGGTTTTACTTTATTGTCATTTGGTATTGGTTGAGGTCATCCATTAATGCTGAATGCAAAACCAAAAAAGAGGAGCAGGATTTACTGCCGTGTATGTATAAATGGCCTTAAACATCCTTACCTCACCTCTTTATTAGTCACCAAAGTCCTGAAACATAATCTACACACCAAACAAAAGTCAACATCATAAATACTATTTTGTCCCTGTTAAGCCGTGCGTCGTATCGGAATCACACCACAAACATTCCAGTGTTGAAACACCTAATGAGAGGTCAGGAAACCCCTGATTGTATTGTGAAACATGTCTGGGGTGATTTTCCCAATATTTGTTCATCGAGAACAAAGTGTTACTACGAGTGGAAGTGTTACTTGCTCAATTTACCTATGCGACCAGGTGAACCTTTTGGCTCCTTTCTTTGGGTAATGTTGAACGGTAAACACAGCCATATGAAACAGCCTTTCATGAGTTGACCCCATCACACTGGAATAATACAAAGATCAGTGTCGTATCAATTTATCTGTTACCATTACGTCCATACACAATACAACTTTGAGTACAATCCAGTCCTCAGTACTCATTTCAATACTCATTACAATGAGTCGATGTAAGTACAGTATGTCAGGATTTAGTTAATAATGTAGCTCAGAATTATGGCATTTATTTGGCAGGTTAATGTAACTAGCCAATATGAGATTATTATATGTAGGTGCCTTGAGATACAAGTGACTCCTCTTGTGAGTTTGTTTCAGATTCGAGCAGTCGTTTGGCCGACTTTTTGCTTTGACTTGCGAGCAAAATTTTGAAATATGAGCACTGTATGTTGCCAGTGAAATCAACTCACTTCACAACAGGCAGCAGTTGAAAAAAAGTGGCTTCAAACTGTTTAATGCCACTCCTCGTTGAAGTTTACTGTCAAATCAAACATCAAACAAAGATAATTACATGTCGTTATGTATTTAAAACAACCACGTAGATTTAAGTCCGATTAGCTTGATGCTAATGAACAATGCATTGGTGTCGCCGTGTTATAATCCTTAAACAACAGATATTTGTACACAAACGGTTGAGCAACACATGGAAACAGATAATATAACAATACTCCCAGACATATATTCTTTATCCTCTGTGAAAAATTACTAATATTCCTGCATCTTACTGAGGCGTTTTAACCGGTTTATGGATATCCGTATGTCTGTTTTATAATGCCCACAGGTGTCCAAAGCGCACATACCAGAAGGAACAGCACCCATGTCATTGAATTGAAGCAAACAATGTGGCAAAAAACTTTTAATTCCTTACAATTTATTTAACCATGTCATGACTGTATAATTTTATTCAGTACAAAATTATTGAATGCTATTTTTATTCTTAAAGTGTTGGATTTATCTTACCCAACATTATAAAAAAATAGACACAAAAGGAATGAAGACGCTGGTCTCTCTTTCTCATGAGGAGGGCGTATCGGAGATTGTTCAGATTACAGCCTCTCAACACGCTCTTAACAATCTTCCACCAATAGTAACCAATTGTTATTTTGTCCTGAAACTCCTGTGACAACAAGGAACCAATCGTCAGTACTTATGTTGTTAACCATTAAAAATTGTCCACCTTTCTTTGAAGTTTTCAATGGCATTTCTGGTTAAACACGGTTCCCATAACACAATTCTACTTGGAAGTGGGGATCTTTTCCGCCAGAATATGCGCACAAGCTCACCATCAAACACACTGGGTGACTTGATTTGTATTTAAATATTAAACTATGGGCCATGTTGCTTAGGTTAAACTTCTTTTCTATGTTCTTTTGCTGTTTTTTGTGACCAACTGGACCAATCATAACCTGTTTCACCAATGAGGTGTTCCCATCCAAAGCCTATAGTTGCATACCAGTCATATCCAAATCCCCAATTCTGCCCATTCTCTTGAGCATTATTGGTGAGAGGTTCCATATTGGTATGGAATTATGGAATTATGATTAAAGCAGCTTGATTTTGGAGGGCACAAAATATTAAACAGTTTTGCCACATTTGGAGGCCATGCCCACAGTTCTGATCATCAGCTGTACTCCTTTTGATACGAGTTAATGATTGAAAATTTTTTATTATTGGGTTCGTCATATTGGTCCAGTTGGTAGGTGATTTTCTATCTAAAAAATGGGTTGTATCATTTAGGGTGGGACGTCCCATGTACCACAAAAACAAAACCAACACCATAGTAGCCAAAGTTGCTACGTAACAACTTATCGAATCTCGTAACCAACGTGGGTGTGCCATTCTGCTGAGTTCTCTCTAAACGGGTTGGTGTCTTTTTTCTTCACTGACCAGCAAGCGTTTTCAGAATCTACACATCTGCTCCCACTCCGTTATCAGACTTTTGCTCACCTTCCCTATTTGAGTACTCAGCTGAAATGACTCTTTTACAGTGTGTTAAATGAACCCACGTATTTCTTTCTGCTATTTTTAGGGCTGTTGGAGTTGTCAATAACACTTGATACGGTCCTTCCCACTTTGGTGAATGCCAGTGCTTCTTTTTGATGCTTCGAATTAGGACCCAGTCTCCCGGTCCAACCAACTTGGTTTCCTGCTGGGAAACATGTTTACTCTCAGCACATACTTTTAAATCATTTTGTTTCTCAAACAACTTTCTCATGTAATCAGCTAAGTTTGTTTCGTCATCAAGTTCCCATTTTTGTTTCAACAACGGAAGTCTATGAGGTCTTCCAAACAATGTTTCGTAAGGTGTTAAACCTGTGGTGCTTGTAATGTTGATGTACATTTTAACGAGGTCAAGACACTGTGTCCATGACCTTCCTGTCTCTTCCATTCATTTTTTCAGTCTATTTTTTTATTGTCCCATTTATTCCATTGGTTCCAATTTGGAAGTCAGTTTATTTGCACCTAGAGTGACCTAAGTACTGACTTTATTAAAAAATGACAAGGTGACAATGAATGTCTGAGTTTTGGTAACCCTCAAGCTTCTACCCACACCGGGCGGAGGATTCTTGCCTCTGCTTCCAAACCCAGTTGTCACTTACAATCCAGTCTTATACATTCATACTTTTACACATTCACACGATATTAGTAACGTTTTTACAAACACACGAAAACACGGAAACACGGAAACACAGAAACACGGAATTTAAGTACGTACAGGACTCCGCCGTCCCCGCGGAATTTGTTGGACTCCGCCGTCCCTCTTTTACTTTATTAAACACGGAATTGAAGTACGTACAGGACTCCGCCGTCCTCGCTTACTTGCCAGTGACTAGTATTACACAAGGTTTATTCTGCCGCAGACTTCTTCGTCACGCAATTCACTCACTCTTTAATCCTTTTTCCTAATTTTCTTTTTCAAATTTAACTCACCAAAGTCGTCTTCAATCCTGTGGATTGTCGTCAACCTTCAGATCCGAGTTGAGAAGAACGAAGACCAGTCCCGAAAAGGGTCTCAATTGCCGTGGCCACGGTCTCTTAACTGGATGTCGCCTCCACAACTGGAATCCTCGGGTGTATTGACATCCGGCTCGAAGGACCAATTTTAATGTTGGATTTATCTTACCCAACATGATAAATAATAGACACAAAAGGAATGAAGACGCTGGTCTCTCTTTCTCATGCGGAGGGCGTATGGGAGATTGTTCAGATTACAGCCTCTCAACACGCTCTAAACAATCTCTCCCGTCGCTCCTGCATTTATTTGAAAAGAGGAGGGTTTTACAAGACATAACGTTCTAAGCAACAAGACACAACACAAAACATGGGACCAACACCTGTCACGTCCCCGACCACATCCGATCACGTCCTTGGTCAAGGCGCCCTTCCATCGGATGATGCTGAGTCATCTTCTTGAAGGCGAGACATCTTCCTTTCTAAAAATCGTCCATAATACTAATGCAGGCTAAGCAAATAAATGAATAACTTCTAAAATATATCTAACATAAAGCCACATTAAAAACTTTTTTTTTGGCGGGGGGTGGGGGGGGGGGGGGTGGTTTGGGCTGAGACAGATTAATAGCATTTACATTCATTTCAATGGGGAAAGATTATTTGAAATACAAGCATTTTGCGTGATGAGCATGGTCATGGAACCAATTAAACTTGGATCTTAAGGCACTGCTGTATGTGTATTTGTTTGTAAACATATATAATGGCCTGTTTATATGGGGCCATTGTTTGGCTATAATTTTACAAGAGTGTATATTATACTCGACATGAATAACTTATTGATAAGTAATTAATTATTTTATTAATAAGATATCAGTTCAAAGCTATTTAGATATGAAGGGAAGGACTTTTTTTCCTCCACATTTTATTATTTTTTATGTGTACAAATTCCACTTCAACCATCAATCAATACCAATAAATGAATGCACCTAGAAAATGTACTGTTGTTGAAATAAATCAAATGTTCATATTTAGGAAATGTAGGCATGAGTTTTGGGCCTGTTAAAATCCGGGAATCCAAACATTGATGATGTTGAGCTCCCTGTTGCGTGCAGCCGTGATGGCGCTTCCTCAGTTCCTGTGGCCACCACTAGGAGCGCCCTCCTTGACCGACCTGCTTGTTGCAGCACCTGAGGGCAATTAGCACTTAGGTGGAGGCCAAGATATAAAGGAGTGCCGCAGAAGATGGTGGCATCTCTTCTCTCCTCGTCAAGCTGACACTCAGAAAAAGGCAACAAGTAGGTGGTGACTGGTGAGGTCCTTTTGCTTTCGTTGGCTAACGCTTGCTTGTTTTTGGGCTATGCTGGCGCAGCTTTTCTGATTTTAGTTTATGGTTTTAGTTTACTGCATGGGGGCCAATTTTTTCTTTGTGTGTTAGGTTGTTTTTTTTTTATTATTATTATTTTTTTTCTCTCTCTCTTCACCCCCAGTCGGTTAGGGAGGACGGCAGTGAATACGACGACCTGTGGTTTGGTATGGGGTGTTGTTTATAAAGTGGCTCGCGATGAAAATGATAGCAACATTTTGACAGATTTGCCTTTCAATGTTTGAGAGCCACTTTTTGCATTTTTACATTTTTCAATCAGAGCTGTATTATATGGTTAAATCCAAATAGCTTCATGTTTCAGGAGAACCGATTCGTGAATGCAGGTTTTGGTTTTTAGTATTCAACATCTAAATTGAGAAATTTGTTTAAATGCTAAATGTAACTGTTTAGGGTGAGGCTAAATATTAAGGCGTTTAGATGTAGCATTGATCTATAATCTAAGTTGGAGTGTAAAGGGGCAAGAAATGCTGAATATATTAAATGCTAAAACTAAAATAATCACCCAAATGGCATTTAGACTTTGAATTTAAGTATTTATCGAAGTTGAGGGTTCGTGTTGTAACATTCTAAAGTTAAATGTAAATATTCAGCTCATTAGCATTTGGATTAAACTTTAAACTCTATATTGACAAACTGTCATGAATTTGTAAAAAGTGACCTTTAAGTCAACAGTTTTTGTTGGTTGAGTGTTGACTCCAATTGTCTGTTGTTTTTCCTTTGCGCTTTTTTTTTTTTTTTTTTTTTTTTTTTTTTTTTTTTGGGGGGGGGATGCGGTACAAAATAAAGCTTGTGTAACTGGTATAACCCCTTTTTGTATCTGGGGTCCTTGTGTTGCAGTCTCCTAATGTGCCATTTTTACACAAACTGCATAATTTGGCTTTTTCTGCGGTTTTTGCGACAGATGTGTGCATTGTAGGTAATTCAAAAATGTCAAGCAAGGGGGCTGTAAACCCCCTACCAAAAAAGAGATAAAGGCTTTATAATAAGTTGAATGGCTATCAAATTACATGTTTCCTTTAGGGACAGTTTAAAATCACACAACCTTGGGGCGCCCCAGTGCTGATGCTGCGTATCTGTAACATTTGCACAACCAACATTGTCCCAGATGATCGCACTACTCGTCACTTTAAACCGCATGCACTCCTTGAAGTCTCGGCGCCCTTTGCACAATGGTCATTGCACCGTACTATTGCAATATTAGTCATTCAAACTGCTCTAAGTGCTAGAGGACTCTGCATCTTTTTGCACAATTGTTTTTTGTCAATGTCTTTATCTCCAAAGTGTTGTACTCCAACTACCGGAGACAAATTCCTTGTGTTTTGGACATACTTGGCAAATAAAGATGATTCTGATAAGTTTTGATTTTTAACATCCTTTTGACAAAAGGATGTTAAGAATGGTCTGTGTTGAAGTCTGCTTCCAAAGCACACAAAGGTGCACCCAGTTGGGAAACCTGAGTAAACTGTGCCACTTATGTTTTTTTTTTTTTTTTTTTTTTTTTTTTCTTCCCCTCCCCCCAATCCAGTCTCAAGTGTGGCTATAAAAGGACGCTCTGACTGCAGCTCACTCTGCTGACCCGGAGACCGTCCACCATGAAGCATCTCCTTTCGGCGCTACTGCTGCTCAGCTACTTGGGTAAACTCAAACGATGACACATGGAAAGCATTTATTCGCCAGCCTTCACCCATGTGCTTGTAGGCTCGTCGGTCTTACTAGTAATAAGACGAGGGCGCACTGTTAGAATAACTCATGCAAGTAAAAACATTTTCCACTGTATGAAATTTCTACATGCTAGTAGAACTACCTGTCACTAGTGAGGCAAAACTGCACTAATGGTACTAGTCACATGCAATATGTTAACTATTTATACACTAGTAGGACTAGTAACAGTTGTCAACTATTGCAGTTTTGCCTCACGACTGGTCAGGCACTCGTGTGCCCTTCTGTGAATTGTCGAAGAGCATACTAGTAAAGTACATGGATTTTACTGTAAGATGCATATTAAAAGCAAATTGCTATACTTACTATTGGTAACCTTTTCACTTCTTGTGCCACTTGGCATACTAGTGTACAAAACTTTGGCATAAACTAGTGTGCTGCATTAGTAACACTGAGGCTCAACTAGTAGGCATGTATGGAAAGCAACTTGATTTTGATCTTTTAGTCAGCTTAAGCTCAATGTAAGAGTACACACTTTGTCCTCACGAGTGAGATTCATTGCACTATTAGGAGTTGCAGATACTAAAATAACCTTTCTAGCGATGTTTTTCCATTAGTGCCACTTTTGGCCTTCTACTACCCTCTGTCGTAACTATTGTAAGACAATTCAGTGGAAAACTAGGGTGCACGAGAGTGAAGGTCTTAAATTTATTTCGACAGTTTCACATTTCTGCACACAAGTAGGACAGCAGTTTTCACCTTTTATTGACCTGAACGTACTGTACTTTTTTTTAACAGAGTGAAAACTGCACGAGCAGACAGCTGCATGCTACTAGTGACATAATTGTTCGGCAGCACCAAGCACAGCGCTTGTCAAATTTTGAGCAAAAAATACTTGGCTCTCGCGCTGTGCTTCAATGTAGGAAGTAAAAATGTATGTAAAATTGTACTTGAGGTAAATTAAACTATACTCAAATGCTGCTAATATTTTTCAATTGGAACGAAATTCAATGTCATGTACCAGTAGAGGGAGGGCTTGTAACATTCTTGAGACTGATCTTGCGGATTGCATGTTTATAGCTTGGCGATTTCCTACGAGTGTGCAGAAACGTTCAGTAGTGGAAAAATGTTACTAGTTGAACTACCAAGACACAATAAGGAATAAACATTTTTCCAAAGTTCAATGAACACTGTCATACTCTATGCTCAACACCCCCCCCCCCCCCCTTGTTGTAGTAGCTGCTGTGTTGTCGGCCCCCACCGAGCATGTCAGGTGGTGCGTCAAGTCGGACAAGGAGCAACAAAAGTGCTCTGACTTGGCCGCCAAGGCGCCCGTGTTCTCCTGCGTGCAGAAAGCAGACTCCAAAGGATGCATCGAAGCCATTCATGTGAGCATCAAAATCATTGTTTTCAAATGGGATTTCTTAAAGCGACAGCTTGGTATTGAATGGTTGAGACGGATGCCTCGCCTTCCAAGGTTCTGGGTTTGAATGGTGCATGTTCTCTGTGCTTGCATGGATTTCTGTCTGCGTTCTCCGGCTTACCACATGCATGTTAGGTGAACTAAATAGTGCCCTGTGATTGGCTGACAAGTTCAGGGTATGCCACATCTCGCCCAGCCAGAAGTAACTACAGTGGCTGCTCGTCACCTTTTTGGAAAATGGTTGTACCCACCAAAAGTTGCAAGATTTGTCACCAGTTGCTTTTGAGAACTGGTTGTGAGAGAGATGGGAAATTGGCTAAAGTTGCTAAATTGGCAACAGGGCACTGCAAAAAAAATGCAAAATCTTACCTCGTGAAGAAGAATCACCTTTTATTGTCACGAACGTACTGTACTTATTTAAACATTTTCAGTAAGATCGTTTTAACAATCTTATCAAGTCAATTCCTGAGTTCCATTGGCAGATATTTCTTAAAACAAGATATTTTGTCTATATATATTTATTTGCCAATGGAATAGTTTGAATTAAGATTCTTAAAACAAGATTTTGTATTCTAAAATTTTGTCTTGCTGATGAGTTGGAAAAAGTCACAACTCTTGTGAACAGTAGGTAAGCTTAGGCATTTTTGCAGTTTGAGAAGGTAAGAGTACATGCCAAAAATTATGATTGTTTGCAAGCGTTTTAAAAAAAAAATAGTTGTTAGAAGGCTGTGAAAGATGCCAAGTTGGCAACACTGGCTCTGAGGAGTTGCTAATAAGATGACTTTTCATTGTCCTCCGAACAGGCAGGAACAGCCGACGCCATCACGTTGGATGGAGGAGACGTCTACACTGCAGGACTGGAAAACTTCAAACTCCATCCCATAATTGCAGAAAACTATGGTGCCAGTAAGTCAACGATCCATTAAAGGTCCCATGCCAGCAAATTTTTGTTGTTGTTGTTGTTGTCCAGTTTGTTTGTAAGAATTAGGGTTGGTGAGGCCCTTTTTCAAGCGCTTCTAGTTGGTATTGCCTTAGAATTGTGAGATGGATTTGATATAATTCAGCTGTTACTGCTACTACTGTTAATTTAAATATTGAAAATGGCTTTGCTCTTTCATGTGGCTTGTGGTGGCTAAGCATTGACATTTTGACAAAGACTGCGAGCGTCGCGGTTTCATCCAGTTACATTGTATAGTTATTTCAAACAAATGTAGACTTTAAACCGTTTGTATGATTTGGGGCCTGAGACCTGCTCACATGCAACCCAGAAATTCAGTTCAATGGGCAGACAATATAATGAAATAGCTACATCACAAACACAAGGTCTGATCCGGTCGTTTTTCAAACCTTTTGCATTCAATCGCAGACTGACTACATCTGTGTCCCTCATTTTGACCCATGTTTGACTTAAAACACTCAATTGCTTTTGTTCGCATAGGACCTTAAATCGAAGAATTCTGGCAATTTTGCATAACTGATAAATGGTGTCTTGACGCGATTGTTGACACAACATACAACCATTTATCACTGCTGACAAATGTCTCCTTCCCAAATCAGATGTTGGAATACAAAGGCTGACCTATGAGGTAGCATGGTTCCACAGGGCCAGAAAATACAATGAGTGGTAATAGAAGCTAGGAATTGTGGTCAGAAATGTAGAATGGGTAAAACACTTTTCTTTCCCATAGATGGGAAGTGAAATCGCTCAAAACACTCCCACGCCGTGGGAGTGTTTTGCTCAAATTTGGCCCGATTGTCAGCCCCGAGTGTTTTCTGAGCACATCAGGGAGTAAAATTCATCAATGCACCCACACCACAGGTTAATCGCTCAATCTTTTAGACACCTTAAAATCAGACCTTTGAAGACTTTGATCAGGAGGAAACTGACTCAAAATAAGCCTGATCATTGTATACCCAAATGAATTTTCTATCAGCTGGTATTGACCAAATTCATTTTTCTGGAGAAATAGTTGCACAGCAACTTAACTTTTTTTTAATTATGCAATGTGCTCAGCATCTGATAGCTGTTATTACGCCGTCGCCGTGGTTAAGAAGGGCGCAGACTTTGGCATCCGGGACCTGGCGGGGAAGAGATCTTGCCACACTGGTTTGGGAAAATCTGCTGGCTGGAACATCCCGATTGGAACTCTGATCAAGTTGGGTGTGTTGAAGTGGGCAGGCATTGAGGACCAAACGATTGAAGCTGGTGAGTGATGTCTCGTGTTAAAGTTATAGACCGAAGTTGAGCTATTTTGAACCTTTTTATTTATTTGCAGCGGTGGGTAACTTCTTCTCTCGGAGCTGTGCCCCCGGAGCAGAAAAGGGTTCCAAACTGTGCAAAGGCTGCAAGGGAGACTGCTCACGGTCTCACAATGAACCCTACTACGACTATGGCGGTGCATTCCAGTAAGTGCAGTGGGTACCCCGCTATATCGCATATTTTCAAGCAGTTTTAATGGGTTTAGGCAGTATGCAGGCCAGTCCAAATTTAATGGAGCTAGTTCCACAGCAGGCCAAAAATGTACCAGAGCTCTACTGAAAGAATAGCAAAGAAACTGAAACAGCCTCACTGTATTTAGTCCTGACTCTGATCACCAGCAGGAGATTACTCAAAGGTTCTCAAAGATGGAGAAAAGGGGTCACTAACCTTTTTGAACAGATCTATCAACATGCAACACTATTTCTAGAAATCTCTGCCGGTGTTTACATTTTCAAATGATCACTTCATTCCGAGGAAATCGCAATGTCCCATAACTGGTGTTCCAGCTTTAGAAGAGTCCTTGTGGACTACCACGGGCACCATGTTGGTAACTACAGCCCTAGAAGGTTCATATTGCGCTAGCATTTCAGAGATGCACGAGACCTTTAAGAGCCTTGTACACAAGCAGAGCTGTTTGGGTATATTTGGAGTGACCAGAAGGCATTGCAGAGACCTGCGCACTGGGCTAAAAGTGAAATTTTCCTTTTAGTAAGGACTTGACAGAAGCATTCTGGAAGTACTGCATCCATACCCTCTCGTCAATGGAGTGACAGTGAATCTCCAGGCCCATTTTCACCTGCTGTCAGTGACTCCAATCTGCATTTGTGAATGTGCACATTATAGCTCCATATTGGCTGCCATAATTGAAGAATGTACAGATCGAACAAAGGGTTAGGGGGAGGGGGGTCTCAGAACAGACCTTTGCGGAAACCCCACAGGTTGTTCTGAGACAGTTGCCAGTTTCAAGAAGCTCTGTTCCTTGATATTCTTGAACCAGTTTAGAGCATTCAACTGGCAAGCATGCTTTGCAGCTTGGACAGTGTCAACGTGCTCTCAATACGTGAAGCAGTTTAGTTTAAATCTATTAGTGTGTGGGAGGGATAAAACAATTTTCTGAAGTTTACACCCATTGTGGGTGGGTCTGTGAGGCACACAGTGACTCACTCTTTGCATTCAGCTCACTAACAATCTCAACAACCGTCTGTCACTAGGTGCCTAGTAGAAGATGCTGGAGATGTGGCGTTTGTCAAGCATCTGACTGTACCAGGTGAGTTCCTTCAAGGTACTCTCTTGGATTCAATTTTATTGCTTAGTCATGTCGAAAGATATTGGCAACCCGGCGTTCCTGTTCAATTTCAAGCATGGATCCTTGATGCTGCTTCATGGGTCAGTCATGATTGGTGTCCACCAAATTCTTTCAGGTTATGAAAAATATATTGAAGAATCCTCATTCTCCCAAATGAGCCAGAATCAGAAGTGATATGCTATACAGATGGGTGATGATGAATTGGATTTTTTTTTTTTCCCATGTGAGTGTCAGTTACTATCATTTGGAGGGTGGTTGTAAGGGCCCATACGCCGGCTCGTCCAGCTGTAATTTGTTGCTATAGTTCATGTATTTTGAAGATTACTATAAATCTCAACAGTTGTCAATTTGGACAAATGTATTTATTTGCAGACAGCGAGAAGGCCAACTATGAGCTGTTGTGTGTGGACAACACCAGAGCACCCATTGACAACTACAAAGAATGCCACCTGGCCAGGGTACCCGCCCATGCTGTGGTCACCCGCCAAGACCCGGCGCTGGCAGACTTGATCTGGCGAAGCGTCACCACAGTGCAGGTAAGATGCACACTTGATTTGAGAAATGTGTTCATGTGGATTTTTTTGTTTTGTTTTCTGCCTTGGAGGGGCTTAAATCCGGTAAGATGCACACTTGATTTGAGAGGTTTTTTGTGCACATTTCTTTGTCAAAACAGGGCTTCAACCTGTTCTCCTCGGCTGCGTACGCACCCGCCAAGAACCTGATGTTCAAAGACTCCACACAGAAACTGGTCCAGCTGCCTCCCAACACAAACTCCTTTTTGTATTTGGGAGCCAGCTACATGAGCACCATTCGCTCTCTGAACGAAGGTAACGACAAACTCAATCTAACTCAGCTGAACACTTGAACAATTTTGGGTCTTTTTTGTTTTTCTCCTCCCCCCAGAGATCACTGCAGCTGGATCAAGCGCTATCACGTGGTGTTCCGTGGGCCACAGCGAGACACGGAAATGTGACACATGGAGTGTCAATGGCATGGTGGATGGCGAAAACAAAATTCTGTGTCAGACTGCCCCCAGTGTGGAAGAGTGCCTTAAGATGATCATGGTAAAATGACAAATTTATTCTGAAAATTTATGCAATTTAAGGGTCCGCATTATAACCCACAAGTCACTCTATAGTACCCCCTGGAAAATTTTTAAAATTAGCCGCAGAAAACGTTTTTCACAAACCAACCCCATATTGGATAGGCCTCTTTAGTCACGGAATGCACAGTTTAACACACCATACCTGCAATGAAAGAGGAAGGCAGCAATTTCACCTAGTAACACCCATTAAAAGATAAAAAAATAGATCAGTTTCATCTATACAAAACTGTGTGGACATGTTGATTATAACAGGATGCATGAAAGGCAAAGACCCATGCCTGGAAATGAAAAGGAAGTCCGCCTTTCGGGTTTGAAGCAGATCTTTAATTTACTTTAGAGTAAAGAGGCAGATGCCGTGGCAGTGGATGGGGGGGAGGTGTACACTGCCGGACAGTGCGGTCTGGTTCCAGCCATGGTGGAGCAGTACGATGAAGGTACAGGAAGAGAATAGTCAATATTATTCCTCTCTCACCTACCCCAATTGTTTCTCAATGAGTTACATTTGTACCTCTTGTCCCCACAGCCAAGTGCAGCATATCTGGAGGTAAGCAATGTATTTTTCTATACTGCTTGTTCCTCATTAGGGTCTCAGGTGGGCTCTGGGTGAGCGAAGCGGGTACAGCTTGGATTAGTTGCCAGTCAGTGTGCACGTACAATATAGACAAGCATTCACACCCAAGGACAATACAATCAATGACTAACATGCATGATTTTCGGCAAGTTATTTTCTGAGGGTTTCTTGGTGAAGAAAACCATCTAAATCCTATTGTGGCGTGTGTAGCCTCGTCATCGTCCTACTTCGCAGTCGCCGTGGTCAAGAAGGGTTCCGGGGTGACCTGGGCCAACCTGAGGGGGAAGCGGTCCTGCCACACAGGCTTTGGCAGAAACGCCGGCTGGAACATTCCCATGGGTAAAATCCACAAGGAGACCGGCAGCTGCGAGTTCAGTAAGTAGACTCATATTTGAAATGACGGTATTAATTCTAACTTGCAATTGTTGGGGTAGAATTTGTTGTAGACTCGAGTGGAACCATATTGATGCTAGAAGTAAATGTTTTGCAATATTTTGAATGCTGTATTTCCAAACTTTGTCAACTCTATATATTATCAGTAACACCCCAAGGTACATTTTCTTTTGATTGGGACACCTCATATGACAAATTGGCATAATGCACCCACAGGATAATCATTGTAATCAAAGGAGGGGTTGGTATAATTTACATTTACTACCTTAATCCCAAACAAACTCATGAATTGCAGACTGAGGTTTTTGGCAGCGCACAGGGCTTCCTTTGGATTGGTGTCGTGAAACTGAAAAATTGTCTTCCTTGGAGCAAAACACTAGTTTGGTTGGATTTTAAAATAGCCTTTTTTGCTTGGGACTATACAGGGTATAGCAATGTACTTGCTGAACAAGTGAGAGACTGGGGAAAATTGTCTAAAACTGGAGCCAGGGGCTTGGTTGCAGTGAGGTCAGTCTGCCTTTTGAAACCAGTCTTTGGGTGCATTGATGCAGGGAACGTGCCAGTTCTTACCAGGTACAGGGTCAGAGTTCGCTTGATGGGGGGCACCAGGCACTCTCACTACAACTGGTGTGTAGTCTGCATACTAGGGAAAACTGCAATACACTTTCAGTTCCAGTGACGATGTATCAATGTCCCGGACAAATTTACTTTATTACACACTAAATCTAAAAAAAGTTGCCAAAAGTACATCATGCCCTGTTCCGTTTCTTCAGGCAAGTTCTTCAGTAGCGGCTGCGCCCCTGGAGCTCCGGCCGGCTCGCCGTTCTGCTCTCAGTGCGCAGGCAGTGGGAAACCTGTGGATGACAAATTCAAGTGCCAACCCAGTTCAGAGGAGAAGTACTACGGCTATGCTGGGGCCTTTAGGTAAGATTCTTCATGCAACTGTGAAGAGCATTAAGAAAACAGCAGTCTACTTCTCAAGCAAGAATGTCTGGAGTCTATCCCAGCTGACTGAACATGATTCTAACACAGAACCTCAACTGAGACCATGCTGCAGTAGCGCTTATGGGGGGGACAATTTAAAAAAAAAAAAAAAAAAGTTAGACAGCACCCCCCCACCCAAGTACAGAATGAAATTAACTTAAGCAGACAAAGTGGAACCTCAATAGAACTGACTAAGAGGGGTTGGGTCCTACGATGTAACTGTTGCCCATTCATTTTTGTTTTAATTAGCCCCTCCCCCAGGCCAGCTGCACCCATATTACTGTATAGTACAGTTTTTCGTGGCCTTAGCACCCAGTCCAGCAGTTATGGTAAATGTTCAAAACTGCCACATTTTATCCAAACTTGGTGTGCTTGGTCATGATGTTGATGTACAGTACTCATCATAGGAGTCTCTTTAATGAGCTGTGAGGAATTGGTGTGCCGCAGAGTTCCAAATCTGTTGCCAAAGGCAAACCGCTTGACAGAAAATGACATTGCAGAGACTTTTGCACTCTTCAGAGTGAGCACCATGCTGCGCACTCTGCTGTGAGTTTATACACGATAGATTTCACCATCATGACATGGCTGTCACACCAATGCCCCACATTCAACATGGTTGCTTGGAGGCATTCCTTTGGGAATTGGTTCTGACTGTAAATGAGTCTCTCATCCTCTGACTGCATTGCGCCGCAACAGCCAATTCTGGAAGTAACCGACTTTGTCAATGGCAGTTTAAGTGACAAATGGAGACTATTTTTGGACACCGTTCAGTTCGGTTTATTGGGGTTCCGCTGTCCTAGCTTAGTTTGGAAATGGAAGTTTGATCTTTTTTCCTTTTCAGATGTCTTGTTGAGGGTGCTGGTGATGTGGCCTTCATTAAACACACAATTGTTGAGGAAAACAGTGACGGTAACAACCTTAGACACCACACACGCCCCCGCCAGTACCAAAACCGATCATATTTGTGCTCCTTTGCAGGTAAGGGTCCAGCGTGGGCAGCAGATGTCTTGAGCAGTGACTATGAGCTCATTTGCCCCACCAAGGGTCCGGTGCCCATCACAGACTTTGAGTCTTGCCACCTGGCGGCCACCCCGGCACATGCTGTGGTGACCCGCCCCGAGACCCGCAACAAAGTTGTCAGTATTCTCCAGGAACAGCAGGTAGGGAAATGCATCCAGTGCGCTGTCTCACCAAATTGTTAATCTTGCACTCAAAAGTTGGCAACATTGGGTGAAATCTGGGCATGACCCAAAAATGCATTCTTTACAGGTCAAATTAATGTCACTTTCTCCAAACTTTAATTCCTAGGCCAGGCTCGGCACAAGCGGCAGCGACCCCGGTTTCAAAATGTTTAAGTCTGAGTCTGGGAAGAACCTCCTCTTCAAAGACTCCACCAAATGTCTCCAGGAGGTGCCAAGCGGATCCAACTATAAGAGCTTCTTAGGACCAGATTACATGGATGCCATGACCGCACTGAGGCAGTGCAGCGATGCCACTCCAGGTTTGGGATGCTTTTGGACTCAAACCACCCTGTAAATATGGAATTAGTCTGTTATAACAGAAATGGTCACATAGTGAAAATGCTTTTTTCCCCCTTTTGCTCTTTCACACAGATCTGGAGAAATTGTGCACGTCCCACACCTGTCAGCAGACAAACTAGATGGCTCAACATCTTTTCCATGATGCATACTGATGCTACATTGTATTGTCTCTCTGATCTCAAGATGCTCAATTACAAATCAATACTTATCCCTACGCAAATATTAAAGACCAATTTCGCAAACTGTTTTTCTAACATGTACCTCATTTATCAAATAAAGCCTTTTCAATGCCTTACAAAATCTTGCTCTGAATCATTACCAAAAAGTACATTAGTGTTGTAGTCAACATACTGGATAAGATATTCAGCTTTAGGTTTTTGCAAAGGTGGGTAGTAATGCACTAAATTTACTCAGTACCATTTTGGGTGGATGTACTCGTCAGGGCGGCACGGTGGACGACTGGTTAGAGCGTCTGCCACACAATTCTGAGGACTGGGTTCATATCCCGGACCCGCCTGTGTGGAGTTTGTATGTGCTCCCTGTACCTGCGTGGGTTTTTTTTCTCCCACATCTGAAAAGAAAAAACTTGCATGGTAGGTTGATGGAAGACTCTAAATTGCCCTTAGGTGTGAATGTTTGTTTATTTGTGCCCTGCAATTGGCTGGCAACCAGTTAAGGGTGTACCCCGCCTCCTGCCCGATGATAGCTGGGATAGGCTCCAGCGCTGGTAGACCAGCGACCCTTGTGAGGATGAGCGGCTCAAATAATGGATGGATGGATAATGAGGCTCCCTCGTGGCATTAATCGTAAAGACAGCTTGAGGAACAAAGAAGGACCGTTTGTAAAACTCTTGAAGACATCTTATGTAAAACGCCACATTGTAGATGTTTAACGTTCCTACGGGTGTTTCTCCCCCCCCCAGTCTCCTGCTATAGGGTTCCACAATTTAGTCGAGCTGGAAGGAGTTGCTTTGAACTGTTTTGCCGAATGTGGCAGTTGATTGCACGTATATCCTATACACATGACAAGATAATGTCTTGCAATCATTCAGAGATATCTGATAATGGTGTTATTGCTAATGTTGATAAAAAGGAAGGTAAAATCACTAACACGCCCACACCACAAGAAAATCACTCAGAATAATCTTTTAGAGATGTAATCAGGTTTTTTCTGGCTTTGATCAGAAAGGGGGAATTTCAAATTGGGCCCAATTATCGGTATGTATGTACTCAGCTTAACTTTTACGATTGTCAGGCCCAGATGTTTTCCCAGTAAAAAAATCACTCTTAACATAGCCAGGACAGAGGAAAATTGCTTGGGATATTCTTTTAGAGACATGATAATCAGGACCTTCTTCAAAAGGTGAGTGTGGTTTTACTTTATTGTAGTTTGGTATTGGTTGAGGTCATCCATTAATGCTGAATGCAAAAACCAAAAAAAGAGGAGCAGGATTTACTGGCGTGTATGAATAAATGGCCTTAAACATCCTTACCTCACCTCTTTGTTAGTCACCAAAGTCCTGAAACATAATGAACACACCAAACAAAAGTCAACATCATAAATACTATTTTGTCCCTGTTAAGCCGTGCGTCTTATCGGAATCACACCACAAACATTCCAGTGTTGAAACGTGTACTGAGAGGTCAGGAAAACCCCGATTGTATTGTGAAACATGTCTGGGGAGATTTTTACAATATTTGTTCATCGAGAACAAAGTGGGAAGTGTTACTAGCTCAATTTACCTATGCGACCAGGTGAGCCTTTTGGCTCCTTTCTTTGGGTAATGTTGACATGGTAAACATTGGAATAATACAAAGATCAGTGTCGTATCAATTTATCTGTTACCATTACGTCCATACACAATACAACTTTGAGTACAATCCAGTCCTCAGTACTCATTTCAATACTCATTACAATGAGTCGATGTAAGTACAGTATGTCAGGATTTAGTTAATAATGTAGCTCAGAATTATGGCATTTATTTGGCAGGTTAATGTAACTAGCCAATATGAGATTATTATATTTAGGTGCCTTGAGATACAAGTGACTCTTGTGAGTTTGTTTCAGATTCGAGCAGTCGTTTGGCCGACTTTTTGCTTTGACTTGCGAGCAAAATTTTGAAATATGAGCACTGTATGTTGGCAGTGAAATCAAATCACTTCACAACAGGCATCAGTTGAAAAATTCTTGAAAAAAAAAAAAGTAATGCCACTCCTCGTTGAAGTTTACTGTCAATTCAAATATCATCCATACCATCCATCCATCCATCCATTTTCTTAGCCGCTTCTCCTCACTAGGGTCACGGGCGTGCTGGAGCCTATCCCAGCTATCATCGGGCAGGAGGCGGGGTACACCCTGAACCGGGTGCCAGTCAATCGCAGGCCACATACATACAAACAAACAACCATTCGCACTCACAGTCACACCTACGGGCAATTTAGAGTTGTCAATTAACGTGCATGTTTTTGGGATGTGGGAGGAAACCGGAGTGCCCGGAGAAAACCCACGCAGGCACGGGGAGAACATGCAAACTCCACACAGGCGGGGCCGGGGATTGAACCCCGGTCCTCAGAACTGTGAGGCAGGTGTGCTAACCAGTCGGTCACCGGGCCGCCATAAAAAAATAAAAAATAAATAAAAAGCATGCGCACAAAGTTATCAAAAGTTGTGGATTTCAAGTGAAATAAGTATTTTACCCCCTACATCTTGCAATTGCAATTGAGCTGAAGTTCAGCTCTTAGATAGGCTGGTGCTCGTGCATGTAATTACAAATACTGTGAGGCAGACGCTCTCACCAGTCGGCCATCCTGCCGCCAAATCAAATATCAAACAAAGAGAATTCCATGTCGTCATGTATTTAAAACAGCTACGTAGATTTAAGTAATATAAGATAATGCATTGGTGTCACCGTGTTATAATCCCTTAAACAACAGATATTTGCACACAAAAGGTTGAGCGACACATGTAAACAGATAATATAACAATACTCACAGATATATATTCTTTATCCTCTGTGAAAAATTACTCATATTTCTGCATCTTTCTGATGCGTTTTAACCGGTTTATGGATATCCCTATGTCTGTTTTATCATGCCCCCATGGAAGCAAAAAATGTGGCAAAAAACGTTTTATATATATAAAATATATATCAAATATTATATATATAAAAAACGTTATATATATATATATATATATATATATATATATTGGCATAGTAGCTATGAATATTTTGTAAACATATATAATGGCCTGTACATATGGGGCCATTGTTTGGCTATAATTTTACAAGAGTGTATATTATACTCGATATGAATAACTTATTGATAAGTAATTAATTATTTTATCAATAAGATATCAGTTAAAAGCTATTTAGATATAAAGGGTAGGACTTGATAAGTTGCTTTTTTTCCAAAACAGTTATTATTTTATGTGTACAAATTCCACTTCAACCGTCAATCAATACCAATAAATGAATGCACGTAGAAAATGTACTATTGTTGAAATAAATCAAATGTTCATATTTAGGAAATGTAGGCATGCGTTTTGGGCCTGTTAAAATCCGGGAATCCAAACATTGATGATGTTGAGCTCCCTGTTGCGTGCAGCCGTGATGGCGCTTCCTCAGTTCCTGTGGCCACCACTAGGAGCGCCCTCCTTGACCGACCTGCTTGTTGCAGCACCTGAGGGCAATTAGCACTTAGGTGGAGGCCAAGATATAAAGGAGTGCCGCAGAAGATGGTGGCATCTCTTCTGTCCTCGTCAAGCTGACACTCAGAAAAAGGCAACAAGTAGGTGGTGACTGGTGAGGTCCTTTTGCTTTCGTTGGTTAACGCTTGCTTGTTTTTGGGCCATGCTGGCGCAGATTTTCTTCTTTTAGGTTATTGTTTTAGTTTGCTGCACAAAGGCCAATTTATTCCTTGTTTCTTTGCGAGTTAGGTTGTTGTTGTTTTTTTTAATTTATTTTTTCTCTTCGGCATTTAGATGTAACATTGATCTATAATCTAAGTTGATATAGTGTAAAGGGGGCAAGAAATGCTCATGCTGAATATATTAAATGCTAAAACTAAAATAATCACCGAAATGGCATTTAGACTTTGCATTTAAGTATTTGATATTGAAGTTGAGGGTTCGTGTTGTAACGTCCTAGAGTTAAATGTAAATATTCAGCTCATGAGCATTTGGATTAAACTTTAAACTCTAAATTGACAAACTGTCGTTAATTTGTAAAAAGTGACCTTTAAGTCAACATTTTTTTTGTTGGTCTAGTGTTGACTCAATTTGTCATGGTTATTTTTCTTTGCATTTTCTTGGTGTGGGGTGCAGGACAAAATAAAGCTTGTGTAGCTGGTCTCGCCCCTTTTTGTATCTGGGGTCCTTGTGTTGCAGTCTCCTAATGTGTCATTTTTAAACAAACTGCATAATTTGGCTTTTTCTGCGGTTTTTGCAACAGATGTGTGCAATGTAGGTCATTCAAAAATGTCATTTAAGCAAGGGGGCTGTAAACCCCTGACCCAAAAAAAAAAAAAAAAGAGCCTTGATAATCTATATCAAATTGAATGGCTATCAAATTTCATGTTTCCTTTGGGGACAGTTTGAAATCAAGTTTTGATTGGCTTCATATTGTGCATGCAGGAAAAATCAGATGACAAAAGGATGTTAAAAATGGCGTGTGTGTTTAAGTCTGCTTAAAGCACACAAAGGTGCACCCAGTTGGGAAACTTGAGCAAACTGTGCCACTTATCTATCTCCCCCCCCCCCCTTCCTTCCAGTCTCGTGTGGCTATAAAAGGACGGTCTGACTGCAGCTCACTCTGCTGACCCGTCCACCATGAAGCATCTCATTTCGGCGCTACTGCTGCTTAGCTACTTGGGTAAACTCAATCGATGACACGTGGACAGCATTTATTCACCAGCCTTTATCAATGTACTTGTCAGCTCTTTGGCCCTGCTAGTTATAGGATGAGGGCCCAGTGTTAGAATAACTCATGCAAGTAAAAAAAATTCCACTGTGACATTCTTCATACTAGTAGAACTACCTGTTACTAGTGAGGTCTAAGTGCACTAATGGTACTAGTCACGTGCAATGTTAACAATTTATACACTAGTAGTACTCGTAAATGTTGTCAACTATTGCAGTTTTGCCTCACGACTCGTCAGGCACTAGTGTCCCCTTCTGTGAATTGTCGAAGAGCATACTAGTAAAAAGTACATGGATTTTACTGTAATATACTTCCTATTAGTAACCTTTTCACTTCTCGTGCCACTTGGCATACTAGTGTACAAAACCTTAAAGGAAACTAGTGTGCTGCATTAGTAACACTCTCAGGCTCAACTAGTAGGCATGTATGGAAAGCAACTTGATAAATTTGATCCTTTAGTCAGCTTAAAACTCAATGTACGAGTACACCCTTTGTAAGAATTCATTGCACTAGTTGGGGTTGCACATACTAAAATAACCTTTCTCGTGATGTTTTTCCATTAGTGCCACTTTTGGCCTACTAGTTCGCTCTGTCATCACTTGTTAGACAATTCGTTGCAAAACGAGGGTGCACTAGAGCGAATGTTTTATTTAGGCTGTTTCACATTTCTGCACACTAGTAGGACAGCAGTTTTCACGTGAGTAAATACTGAACGAGCAGACAGCTGCATGCTACTAGTGACATAATTGTTCGTCAGCACCAAGGACAGCGCTTGTCAAACTGAGCAAAAAATACTTGGCTCTCACGCTGTGCTTCAATGTAGGAAGTAAAATTGTACGAGGTAAATTATACTGTACTCAAATGCCGCTAATATTTTGCAATTGGAACTTGTCATGTACCAGTCAAGGGAGCGCTTGTACCATTTTGAGACTCTAATCTTGCGGATCACTAGTATTTGTAGCTTGCAGATGTCCTACTAGTGTGCAGAAACGTTCAGTAGTGGAAACACATTACGAGTTGATCTACCAAGACAATGATATGAAATAAATGCTAAAAAGAATTTCAAAAATTCAATGAACACTTTGTCATACTCTATCTGCTCAACACCCCCGCCTTGTTGCAGTAGCTGCTGCGTTGTCGGCCCCCACCGAGCATGTCAGGTGGTGCGTCAAGTCGGACAAGGAGCAACAAAAGTGCTCTGACTTGGCCGCCAAGGCGCCCGTGTTCTCCTGCGTACAGAAAGCAGACTCCAAAGGATGCATCGAAGCCATTCATGTGAGCATCAAAATCATTGTTTTCAAATGGGATTTCTTAAAGCGACAGCATGGTATTGAATGGTTGAGACGGCTGCCTCGCCTTCCAAGGTTCTGGGTTTGAATGGTGCATGTTCTCTGTGCTTGCATGGATTTTTGTCTGCGTTCTCCGGCTTAACACATGCATGTTAGGTGAATTAAATAGTGGCCTGTGATTGGCTGACAAGTTCAGGGTATGCCACATCTCGCCCAATCAGAAGTAACTACAGTGGCTGCTAGTCACCTTTTTGGAAAATGGTGGTACCCACCAAAAGCTCCTTGATTTGTCACCAGTTGCTTTTGAGAACTGGTTTATGAGAGAGCTGGGAAATTGGCTAAAGTTGCTTCATTGGCACCAGGGCACTGCAAAAAAAATGCAAAATCTTACCTCGTGAAGAAGAATCACCTTTTATTGTCATGAACCTACTGTACTTATTTAAACATTTTCAGCAAGACCAAGGTAAGATTGTTTTAACAATCTTATCAAGTCAATTCATGAGTTCCATTGGCAGATTTCTTAAAACAAGATTTTGTTCTCAAATTAATCTACCAATGGAATAGTTTGAATTAAGATTCTTAAAGTAAGATCTTGTATTCTAAAATGAGTTTTCTTTGGCTTACTGATGCATTGGAGAAAAGTCTCAACTCTCTTGCCAACATTAGGTAAGCTTAGGCATTTTTGCAGTTTGGGAAGGTAAGAGTACATGCCAAAAGTTAAGATTGTTTGCAAGCGTTTTTAAAAAAAAAAAAAAAAATAGTTGTTAGAGGGCTGTGAAAGTTGGCAACACTGGCTCTGAGAAGTTGCTAATAAGATGACTTTTCATTGTCCTCCGAACAGGCAGGAACAGCCGACGCCATCACGTTGGATGGAGGAGACGTCTACACTGCAGGACTGGAAAACTTCAAACTCCATCCCATAATTGCAGAAGACTATGGTGCTGGTAAGTCACCCTAAACAATGTCAACAATCCATTAAAGGTCCCATGCTAGCAAATTGGTTTTTTTTTTGTAAGAATTTGGGTTGGTGAGGTCCTTTTTTCAAGCTCTTCTAGTTGGTAGTTCTTCTACTGTTAATTTAAATATTGAAAATGGCTTTGCTCTTTCATGTGGCTTGTGGTGGCTAAGCATTGACATTTTGACAAAGACTGCGAGCGTCGCTGTTTCATCCAGTTACATTGTATAGTTATTTCAAACATCTTTAGACAGTTTGTATGATTTGGGGGCTGAGACCTGCTCACATGGAACCCAGAAATTCAGTTCAGTGGGCAGACAATTGAATAATTAACTAACATCACAAACGCACGGTCTGATCCGGTCGTTTTTCAAATTTTGCATTCAATCGCAGACCGAATAGATCTCTGTGTCCCTCATTTTGACCCATGTTCGGCTTAAAACACTCGAAATTGCTTGTTCGCATAGGACCTTAAATCGAAGAATTCTGGCAATTTTGCCTAACTGATAAATGGTGTCTTGACGTGCTTGTTGACACAACAAACCATTTATCACTGCTGACGAATGTCTCCTCCCCATACCAGATGTTGGAATACAAAGGCTGACCTATGAGGTAGCATGGTGCCACTGGGCCAGAAAATACAAAAGTGATAATAGAAGCTAGGAATTGTGGTCAGAAATGTAGAATGGGTAAAACACTTTTCTATCCAACAGATGGGAAGAGAAATCTCTCAAAACACTCCCACACCGTGGAATAATTGCTCAGGATATTAAAGGGCAATGAGGCCTTGATCTCGTTGAAAACAATGCCAAAATTTAGGCTGATTGGCAATGATTACCTTGTTGAACATTTGATTGATCTGACCATTTTCTGAATGGGAGGGGAAAAAATCATTCCAACACGTAATGCATCACAAGAGGTTTGCTCCTAATAATTTAGTCACTCAATAATCAGGCCTTTGCTGGCTGTTTGCAAGTGAGACAAATGCTCAAATTTGGCCCGATTGTCAGCCCCGAGTGTTTTCTGAGCACATCAGGGAGTAAAATTCATCAATGCACCCACACCACAGGTTAATCGCTCAATCTTTTAGACACCTTAAAATCAGACCTTTGAAGACTTTGATCAGGAGGAAACTGACTCAAAATAAGCCTGATCATTGTATACCCAAATGAATTTTCTATCAGCAGGTATTGACCACATTCATTTTTCTGGAGAAATGGTTGCACAGCAACTTTTTAACTTTTTTTAATTATGCAATGTGCTCAGCATCTGATAGCTGTTATTACGCCGTCGCCGTGGTTAAGAAGGGCACAGACTTTGGTATCCGCGACCTGGCGGGGAAGAGATCTTGCCACACTGGTTTGGGAAAATCTGCTGGCTGGAACATCCCGATTGGAACTCTGATCAAGTTGGGTGTGTTGAAGTGGGGAGGCATTGAGGACCAAACGATTGAAGCTGGTGAGTGATGTCTCGTGTTAAAGTTATAGACCTAAGTTGAGCTATTTTGAACCTTATTTATTTGCAGCGGTGGGTAGCTTCTTCTCGCGGAGCTGTGCCCCCGGAGCAGAAAAGGGTTCCAAACTGTGCAAAGGCTGCAAGGGAGACTGCTCACGGTCTCACAATGAACCCTACTACGACTATGGTGGTGCATTCCAGTAAGTGCAGTGGGTACCCCGCTGTATTGCAGTTTTAATGGGTTTAGGCATTATGCAGGCCAGCCAAATTTAATTGCGCTAGTTCCACAGCAGGCCAAAAATCTATACCAGAGCTCTCCTGAAAGAACAGCAAAGAAACTGAAACAGCCTCACTGTATTTCGTCCTGACTGGTCACCAGCAGGAGATTACTCCAAGGTTCTCAAAGATGGAGAAAAGGGGTCACTAACCTTTTTGAAACAAAGAGCGACCTCTTGGATATTGATTGAGGTCAGAACTGACCTCTGCGGAAACCCCACAGGTTGTTCTGAGACAGTTCAAACAAACACAAACTCTGTTCCTTGATATACTTGAACCAGTTTAGAGCAGTCAACTGGCAAGACACAGCTTAAAGCAAGCATGCTTTGCAGCTTGGACGGTGTCAACGGGCACTAAATACTTGAAACAGTTTTGTTTAAATCTTAGTGTGTGGGAGGGAAAACAATTTTCTGAAGTTTTCAACCATTGTGGATTGGTCTGTAAGGCACACAGTGACTCACTCTTTGCATTCAGCTCACTATTTAACAAGCTCACCAACCGTCTGTCACTAGGTGCCTAGTCGAAGATGCTGGAGATGTGGCGTTTGTCAAGCATCTGACTGTACCAGGTGAGTTCCTTCAAGGTACTCTCTTGGATTCATTTTTATTGCTTAGTCATGTCGAAAGATATTGGCAACCCGGCGTTCCTGTTCAATTTCAAGCATGGATCCTTGATGCTGCTTCATTGGTCAGTCATGATTGGTGTCCACCAAATTCTTTCAGGTTATGAAAAATATATTAAAGAATCCTCATTCTCCCAAATGAGCCAGAATCAGAAGTGGGTATGCTATACAGATGGGTGATGGGGGGGGGGAAAAAAAAATCCAATTCATTTGGAGGGTGGTTGTAAGGGCCCATACACCGGCTCTTCCAGCTGTAATTTTTTGCTATAGTTCGTGTATTTTGAAGATTACTATAAATATCAACGGTTGTCAATTTGGACAAATGTATTTATTTGCAGACAGCGAGAAGGCCAACTATGAGCTGTTGTGTGTGGACAACACCAGAGCACCCATTGACAACTACAAAGAATGCCACCTGGCCAGGGTACCCGCCCATGCTGTGGTCACCCGCCAAGACCCGGCGCTGGCAGACTTGATCTGGCGAAGCGTCACCACAGTGCAGGCAAGATGCACACTTGATTTGAGAAATGTGTTCATGTGGAATTTTTATTTTTTTTTAGTTTTTTTTTTTTCTTTCTTTCTCTCTCTGCCTTGAAGGGGCTTAAATCGGGTAAGATGCACTTGATTTGAGAAATGTGTTTTTGTGCACGTTTCTTTGTCAAAACAGGGCTTCAACCTGTTCTCCTCCACTGCGTACGCACCCGCCAAGAACCTGATGTTCAAAGACTCCACACAGAAACTGGTCCGGCTGCCTCCCAACACAAACGCCTTTTTGTATTTGGGTGCCGGCTACATGAGCACCGTTCGCTCTCTGAACAAAGGTAACGACAAACTCAATCTAACTCAGCTGAACACTTGAACAATTTTGGGTCTTTTTTGTTTTTTCTCCTCCCCCCAGAGATCACTGCAGCTGGATCAAGCGCCATCACGTGGTGTTCCGTGGGCCACATCGAGACACGGAAATGTGACACGTGGAGTGTCAATGGCATGGTGGATGGCGAAAACAAAATTCTGTGTCAGACTGCCCCCAGTGTGGAAGAGTGCCTTAAGATGATCATGGTAAGATGACAAGTGTATTCTGAAAATTTATGCAATTTGAGGGTCCGCATTATAACCCACAAGTCACTCTGTAGCACCCCCTGGAAAGTTTGGAAAATTAGCCGCAAAAAATGTTTTTCACCAATTGACCCCATATTGGATAGACGGCTTTAGTCACAGAATGCACAGTTTAACGCACCATACCTGCAATGGAAGAGGAAGGCAGCAATTTCACCTAGTAACACCCAAGGAAAGGTAAAAAAATAGATCACCAGTTTCATCTATACAAAACTGGGTGGACATGTTGATTATAACAGGATGCATGAAATGAAAAGGAAGTCCGCCTTTCGGGTTTGAAGCAGATCTTTCATTTACTTTAGAGTAAAGAGGCAGATGCAGTGGCAGTGGATGGGGGGGAGGTGTACACTGCCGGACAGTGCGGTCTGGTTCCAGCCATGGTGGAGCAGTACGATGAAGGTACAGGAAGAGAATATTCAATATTATTCCTCTCTCACCTACCCCAATTGTTTCTCAATGAGTTACATTTGTACCTCTTGTCCCACAGCCAAGTGCAGCATATCTGGAGGTAAGCAATGTATTTTTCTATACTGCTTGTTCCTCATTAGGGTCTCAGGTGGGCTCTTTCCGAGCTGACTGGGTGAGCGAAGCGGGTACAGCTTGGATTGGTTGCCAGTCAGTGTGCACGTACAATATAGACAAGCATTCACACCCTAGGACAATACAATGAATGACTGGTTCAATGACTAACATGCATGATTTTCAGCAAGTTATTTTCTGAGGGTTTCTTGGTGAAGAAAACCATCTAAATCCTATTGTGGCGTGTGTAGCCTCGTCATCGTCCTACTTCGCAGTCGCCGTGGTCAAGAAGGGTTCCGGGGTGACCTGGGCCAACCTGAGGGGGAAGCGGTCCTGCCACACAGGCTTTGGCAGAAACGCCGGCTGGAACATTCCCATGGGTAAAATCCACAAGGAGACCGGCAGCTGCGAGTTCAGTAAGTAGACTCATATTTGAAATGACGGTATAAATTCTAACTTGCAATTGTTGCGGTAGAGTTTGTTGTAGACTCAAGTGTAACCATATTGATGTGAGAAGTAAATGTTTTGCAATATTTTGAATGCTGTATTTTTGTCATCTCTGTATAATCAGTAACACCCCAAGGTACATTTTCTTTTGATTGGGACACCTCATATGACAAATTGGCATAATGCACCCACAGGGTAATCAAAGGAGGGGTTGGTATAATATTCAAATTTGCGATTACTACCTTAATCCCAAACAAACTCATGAATTGCAGACTGAGGGTTTTGGCAGCGCACAGGGCTTGCTTTGGATTGGTGTCGTGAAACTGAAAAATTGTCTTCCTTGGAGCAAAACACTAGTTTGGTTGGATCTTAAAATAGGCTTTTTTTTGCTTGGGACTATGCAGGGTATAGCAATGTACTTGCTGAACAAGTGAGACTCTGGGGAAAATTGTCTAAAACTGGAGCCAGGGGCTTGGTTGCAGTGAGGTCAGTCTGCCTTTAGAAACCAGTCTTTGGGTGCATTGATGCAGGGAACGCGCCAGTTCTTACCAGGTACAGGGTCAGAGTTCGCTTGATGGGGACACCAGGCACTCTCACTACAACTGGTGTGTAGTCTGCATACTAGGGAAAACTGCAATACACTTTCAGTTCCAGTGACGATGTATCAATGTCCCAGACAAATTTACTTTATTACACACTAAATCTAAAAAAAGTTGCCAAAAGTACATCATGCCCTGTGCCATTTCTTCAGGCAAGTTCTTCAGTAGCGGCTGCGCCCCTGGAGCTCCGGCCGGCTCGCCGTTCTGCTCTCAGTGCGCAGGCAGTGGGAAACCTGTGGATGACAAATTCAAGTGCCAACCCAGTTCAGAGGAGAAGTACTACGGCTATGCTGGGGCCTTTAGGTAAAATTCTTCATGCAACTATGAAGAGCATTCAGAAAACCACATCTTACTTCTCAAGCAAGAATGTCTGGAGTCTATCCCAGCTGACTGAACATGATTCTAACACAGAACCTCAACTGAGACCATGCTGCAGTAGCGCTTATGGGGGGGACAAAAAAAAAAAAAAAAAAGTTCGACAGCACCCCCCCCACCCATCTACAGAATGAAATTAACTTAAGCAGACAAAGTGGAACCTCGATAGAACAGACTAAGAGGGGTTGGGTCCTACGATATAACTTTTGCCCTTTTTTTTTTTTGTTTCTCCCCTCCCCCAGGCCATATGCACCCATATTACTGTATAGTACACAGTTTTTTGTGGCCTTAGTGCCCAGTACAGCAGTTATGGTAAATGTTAAAAACTGCCACATTTTATGCAAACTTGGCACGCTGGCGTGCTTGGTCATGGTGACGATATACAGTACTCATCATAGGAGTCTCTTTAATGAGCTATGAGGAATTGGTGTGCCTCAGAGTTCCAAAGGCAAACAGCTTGACAAAAAATGACATTGCAGAGACTTTTGTACTCTTCAGAGTGCGCGCCATGCTGCGCACTCTCTGCTGTGAGTTTATACACAATAAATTTCACCATCATGACATGGCTGTCACGCCAATGCCCCGCATTCAACATGGTTGCTTGGAGGCATTCCTTTGAAGAAGAACCACCTTTTATTGTCATGAACATGCATGCATGCACACGAAATTTGTTCTCTGCATTTAACCCATCACAGTGAACACATACACATGTTAGTGGAACACACTGGAGCAGGGGGCAGCTGAAGCGCCTGGGGAGCATTTCGGGGTATCTGTGTCTTGCTCAAGGACACCACAGCCGTGAGTCCGGGGGATGTTGGCGGATGGTCCAGTCGGGGTCTGAAACCGATGTCCCCCACGGTGGCAGGGAATTGGATCTGACCGTAAATGAGTCTCTCATTCTCTGACTGCATTGCACCGCAACAGCCAATTCTGGAATTAACAGACTTTGCCGATTTCAGTTTAAGTGACAAATGGAGACTTTTTTTATTTTATTTTATTTATTTATTTTTTTAACCCCAATAAACCGATGGTCCGGTTTATTGGGGTTCCACTGTCTTGGCTTAGTTGGGAAATGGCTGGATTCAAGGATGGAAGCTTGATCTTTTTTTCCTTTTCAGATGTCTTGTTGAGGGTGCTGGTGACGTGGCCTTCATTAAACACACAATTGTTGAAGACAACAGTGACGGTAACAACCTTAGACACCACACACACCCCCGCCAGTACCAAAACCGATCATATTTGTGCTCCTTTGCAGGTAAGGGTCCAGCGTGGGCAGCAGATGTCTTGAGCAGTGACTATGAGCTCATTTGCCCCGCCAAGGGTCCGGTGCCCATCACAGACTTTGAGTCTTGCCACCTGGCGGCCACCCCGGCACATGCTGTGGTGACCCGCCCCGAGACCCGCAACAAAGTTGTCAGTATTCTCCAGGAACAGCAGGTAGGGAAATGCATCCAGTGTGCTGTCTCACCTAATTATTCTTGCCCTCAAAAGTTGGCAACATTGGGTGAAATCTGGGCATGACCCAAAAATACATTCTATACAGGTCAAATTAATGTCACATTCTCCAAACTTTAATTCCTAGGCCAGGTTCGGCACAAGCGGCAGCGACCCCGGTTTCAAAATGTTTAAGTCTGATCCTGAGAAGAACCTCTTCAAAGACTCCACCAAATGTCTCCAGGAGGTGCCAAGCGGATCTACTTATAAGAGCTTCTTAGGACCAGATTACATGGATACCATGACCTCACTGAGGCAGTGCAGCGATGCCATTCCAGGTTTGGGATGCTTTTGGACTCAAACCACCCTGGAAATATGGAATTAGTCTGTTATAACAGAAATGGTCACATAGTGAAAATGCTTTTTCCCCCTTTTGCTCTTTCACACAGATCTGGAGAAATTGTGCACGTCCCACACCTGTCAGCAGACAAACTAGATGGTTCAACATCTTTTCCATGATGCATACTGATGCGACATTGTATTGTCTCTCTGATCTCAACATGCTCAATAGCCACTTACAAATCAATACTTATCCCGCCGCAAATATTCAAGACCTATTTCGCAAACTGTTTTTCCTAACATGTACCTCATTTATCAAATAAAGCCTTTTCAATGCCTTACAAAATCTTGCTCTGAATCATTACCAAAAAGTACATTCGTGTTGTCAACATACTGGATAAGATATTCAGCGTTAGGTTTTTGCAAAGGTGGGTAGTAATGCATTACATTTACTCAGTAACATTTTGGATGGATGTACTTGTCAGGGCACGGTGGTCGACTGGTTAGGACATCTGCCTCACAGTTCTGGGGACCGGGTTCAAATCCCGGCCCCGCCTGTGTGGAGTTGGTATGTTCTCCCTGTACCTGCGTCGGTTTTCTCTCCCACATCCCAAAAGGAAATACTTGCATGGTAGGTTGATGGAAGACTCTAAATTGCCCTTAGGTGTGAGTGCGAATGGTGGTTTATTTGTGCCCTGGAATTGGCTGGCAACCAGTTCAGGGTGTACCCTGCCTCCTGCCCGATTAATAGCTGGGATAGGCTCCAGCGCTGGAAGACCAGTGCTCCCGCAACACTTGAGGATAAGCGGCTCAGATAATGGATGGATAATGAGGCTCTCTCGCGTGGCATTAAGGGTAAACACAGCTTCAGTAACGAAGGACCGTTTGTAAATGAACCTCCCTCCCCTCAAAAAAGGAACTCTGACCATACTAAGATGCATTTGTTAGTTTTAATTAGTATTATTAAACAAGAGGATAAAAATCCTATATATCCAAAAATGTAAATAGGCTCTTTAGAAAACATTTGTGACACATACCGGTCAAGACATTTTGGAATTACAAGTTTAAAAAAAATCTTTTTTTTTTTTTTTTTTTCTCTCTTACAATTACCTTTTGAATAACTGCCAATAATTCAAATACTCAGTAAAATCAATATTTAAAAGAAAATTCAGTATGGTATCCCTTTACTGTTATCAATCAAATATGTATAATTTCTATCATAAATTCACCCTGATTATCAGTATGTTTGTACACTGCTTAACATTTACAATTGTCAGGCTGGATGTTTTCGCAGCAGATTGGGGAGGAAAAATTCTTCTAACCACACCCCACAACATGTAAAAATTGCCCAGGATAATTGGGTTTTTGGTGACTTTAATTGGCATCGGGGAAAATGCTCAATTAAGACCCCGATTATCAGTATGTGTATCCCGCTTAACATTTTATGATGTACGTAAACATCAACAAATCCCAAACATTGGATATCGTAATTTTTAGTAACTCTTGAAGACATCTTATGTAAAACGCCACATTGGACATGTTTAAAGTTCCTATGGGCGTTTTTCCCCAGTTTCCTGCTATAGGGTTCCACAATCTACTCGCGCTGGAAGGAGTTGCTTTGACATGTTTTGCCGAATGTGGCAGTTGATTGCACGAATACCCTATACACACCGCACGACAAGATAATTACTTGCAATCTTTCAGAGACATCTGGTAATGGTGTTATTGCCAACTTTGATTAAAAGGAAGGTAAAATCAGAATCATCTTTATTTGCCAAGTATGTCAAAAAAACACACAAGGAATTTGTCTCCAGTCGTTGGAGCCGCTCGAGTATGACAACAGACAGTCAATTTACAGAACACTTTGGAGACAGAAAGACATTGACAAAAAACAAAAAACAGTCACTGAGCAGTAAAGCGTTGCTCGTTATCTGGTAATGCCGGTACATTTTTCTTTTTGGACAATTGTGCAAAAAGATGCAGTCCTCTAGCACTTAGAGCAGTTCGAATGACTAATATTGCAATAGTCCGGTGCAATGACCGTTGTGCAAAGGGCGCTGAGACTTCAAGGAGTGTATGCGGTTTAAAGTGACGAGTTGTGCGATCATCTGGGACAATGTTGGTTGTGCAAATGTTGCAGATACTCCTCAATCAGTGTGCAAATGGAGCAGATGCTACTCTGGCATGAGTGGCCAGTAGATGCAAATAGTGCAGCATGGCGACACAACTCCAGTGAGTGCACGAGTAATACATAATTGGCCCCACAGAAATGTGACAACGAACTCAAGTCAAGAAATTGTCAGCATGTTGTAATGGAATTGTAGGTTAGGTGTTTAAGAAGTTGATCACAAGAGGGAAGAAGCTATTGGAATGTCTACTAGTTCTAGTTTGCATTGATAGGTAGCGCCTACCTGAGGGAAGGAGCTGGAAGAGCCGGTGACCGGGGTGCGGAGGGTCCGAGAGGATTTTGCACGCCCTTGTCTTAGTTCTGGCAGCGTGCAAGTCCTCAATGGTGGTTAGGGGGGTACCGACAATCCTTTCATCGGTTTTGATTGTCCGTTGCAGTCGGAGTTTGTCCTTTTTTGTAGCAGCACCAAACCAGACTGTGATGGAAGAACACAGGACTGATTCGATGACCGCTGTGTAGAACTGTCTCACTCTTAACACACCCACACCACAAGTAAATCGCTCTGAATAATCTTTTCGATAATCAGGTTTTTACTTGCTTTGATCGGGAAGGGGGAATTTCAAATTGGGCCCGATTATCGGTATGTACTCAGCTTAACCTTTGCGATTGTCAGACCCAGATGTTTTCCCAGCAGATCGGGGAGGGGAAAAAAATCACTCTTAACATAGCCAGGACAGAGGAAAATTGCTTGGGATATTCTTTTAGAGACATGATAATCAGGACCTTCTTCAAAAGGTGAGTGTGGTTTTACTTTATTGTAGTTTGGTATTGGTTGAGGTCATCCATTAATGCTGAATGCAAAAACCAAAAAAAGAGGAGCAGGATTTACTGGCGTGCATGAATAAATGGCCTTAAACATCCTTACCTCACCTCTTTGTTAGTCACCAAAGTCCTGAAACATAATGAACACACCAAACAAAAGTCAACATCATAAATACTATGTTGTCCCTGTTAAGCCGTGCGTCTTATCGGAATCACACCACAAACATTCCAGTGTTGAAACACCTAATGAGAGGTCAGGAAACCCCTGATTGTATTGTGAAACGTCTGGGGTTATTTTTACAATATTTGTTCATCGAGAACAAAGTGTTACTGCTAGTGGAAGTGTTAACGAGCTCAATTTACTCATGCGACCACGTAAACCTTTTGGCTCCTTTCTTATATATATATATATATATATACGTATATATATACATATATATAAATATATATATAAATATATAAATATATATGTATGTACACACATATATATATATATATATATATATATATATATATATATATATATATCAGAATCAGAATCATCTTTATTTGCCAAGTATGTCCAAAACACACAAGGAATTTGTCTCCGGTAGTTGGAGCCGCTCTAGTACAACAGACATATACGTATATATATATATATATATATATAAATATATTGGCGTAGTAGCTATGAATATTTTGTAAACATATATAATGGCCTGTTCGTATGGGGCCATTGTTTGGCTGTAATTTTACAAGAGTGTATATTATACTCTATATGAATAACTTATTGATAAGTAATTAATTATTTTATTAATAAGATATCAGTTCAAAGCTATTTAGATATGAAGGGTAGGAATTGATAAGTTGCTTTTTTTCCCCTCTACATTTTATTATTCGTTTGGGACAAATTCCACTTCAACCGTCAATCAATACCAATAAATGAATGCACGTAGAAAATGTACTATTGTTGAAATAAATCAAATGTTCATATTTAGGAAATGTAGGCATGAGTTTTGGGCCTGTTAAAATCCGGGAATCCAAACATTGATGATGTTGAGCTCCCTGTTGCGTGCAGCCGTGATGGCGCTTCCTCAGTTCCTGTGGCCACCACTAGGAGCGCCCTCCTTGACCGACCTGCTTGTTGCAGCACCTGAGGGCAATTAGCACTTAGGTGGAGGCCAAAATATAATGGAGTGCCGCAAAAGATGGCGGCATCTCTTCTCTCCTTGTCAAGCTGACACTCAGAAAAAGGCAACAAGTAGGTGGTGACTGGTGTGGTCGTTTTGCTTTCGTTGGCTAACGCTTGCTTGTTTTTGGGCCATGCTGGCGCAGCTTTTCTTCTTTTAGTTTATTGTTTTAGTTTGCTGCATGGGGGCCAATTTATTCCTTGTTTCTTTGTGTGTTAGGTTGTTGTTTTTTTTTTTTTAATTTATTTTTTCTTCCCCCCCCCCCAGTCGGTTATGGAGGAGAGCACTGAGTACGATGACCTGTGGTTTGGTATCTGGTGTTGTTTGTAAATTGCTCACGATGAAAATGATGGCAACATTTTGTCAGGTTTACCTTTCAAGGTTTTAAAGTTTGAAAGCCACTTTTTGCATATTTAAACTTTTCAATCAGAGCTGTTTTATATGGTAATATCCATATGTTTCAGGTGAAACTATTTGTGAATATAGGTTTTGGGTTTTAGTATTCATCAGAATTGAGAAATGTTTGTTTAAATGTAACTGTTTCAGGTGAAGCTAAATATTAAGTCATTTAGATGTAGCATTTATCTATAATCTAAGTTGATGTAGTGTAAAGGGGAAAGAAATGCTCATGCTGAATATATGAAATGCTAAAATTTAAATAATCACCGAAATGGCATTTAGACTTTTAAGTATTTATCGAAGTTGAGGGTTCGTGTTGTAACACGCTAAATTTAAATGTAACTATTCAGCTCATGAGCATTTGGATTAAACTTTAAACTCGAAATTGACAAACTGTTGTGAATTTGTTAAAAGTGACCAGTTTTTGTTGGTCTAGTGTTGACTCCATTTGTCACTATTTTTTTTTGGTGGGGGGCGCTGGACAAAATAAAGCTTGTCGCTGGTCTCACCCCTTTTTGTATCTGGGGTCCTTGTTTTGCAGTCTCCTAATGTGCCATTTTTACACAAACTGCGGAATTTGGCTTTTTCTGCGGTTTTTGTGACAGATGTGTGCAATGTAGGTCATTCAAAAATGTCAATTAAGCAAGGGGGCTGTAAACCCCCTACAAAAAAATAAAAAATAAGAGAGCCTTTATAATCAATATCAAATTTCATGTTTCCTTTTGGGGACAGTTTGAAATAAGTTTTGATGAGCTTCATATTGTGCATGCAGCAAAAATCAGGAGACAAAGGATATGTTAAAGTGAGTGTGTTTAAGTCTGCTTCCAAAGCACACAAAGGTGCACCCAGTTGGGAAACCTGAGCAAATTGTGCAATTTATCTTGTTTTTTTTTTTTTGTTCTCTCTCTCTCTCCTTTATCTCTTCCCCCTCCCCCAATCCAGTCTCAAGTGTGGCTATAAAAGGACGCTCTGACTGCAGCTCACTCTGCTGACCCGGAGACCGTCCACCATGAAGCATCTCTTTTCGGCGCTACTGCTGCTCAGCTACTTGGGTAAACTCAATCGATGACACATGGAAAGCATTTATTCGCCAGCCTTCATCCATGTGCTAGTAGGCTCTTCGGTCTTACTGGTACTAGGACGAGGGCGCACTGTTAGAATAACTCATGCAAGTAAAAAAAAAAAAATTCCACTGTATGACATTTCTTCATAAGAGTAGAACTACCTGTCACTAGTGAGGCAAAACTGCACTCATGGTTCTAGTCACATGCAATATGTTAACTCTTTATACACTAGTAGTACTAGTAACAGTTGTCAACTATTGCAGTTTTGCCTCACTACGAGTCAGGCACTCGTATGCCCTTCTGTGAATTGTCAAAGAGCATACTAGTAAAAAGTACATGGATTTTACTGTAAGATGCATATTAAAAGCAAATTGCTATACTATTAACCTTTTCACTTCTCGTGCCACTTGGCATACTAGTGTACAAAACTTTGGCATAAACTAGTGTGCTGCATGAGTAACACTGAGGCTCAACTAGTCGGCATGTATGGAAAGCAACTTGATGATTTTGATCCTTTAGTCAGCTTAAGCTCAATGTAAGAGTACACACTTCTCACTAGTAATTCGTTGCATATACTAAAATAACCTTTCTCGTAATGTTTTTCCATTAGTGCCACTTTTGGCCTACTACTACGCTCTGTCGTCACTATTGTAAGACAATTCGGTGGAAAACTAGGGTGCACTAGAGCGAATGTATTTCGACTGTTTCACATTTCTGCACACGACTAGGACAGCAGTTTTCACGAGTGAAAACTACACGAGCAGACAGCTGCATGCTACTAGTGACATAATTGTTCGTCAGCACCTAGCACAGCGCTTGTCAAATTTTGAGCAAAAAATACTTGCCTCTCGCGCTGTGCTTCAATGTAGGAAGTAAAAATTTATGTAAAATTCTACTTGAGGTAAATTAAAATGTACTCAAATGCTGCTAATATTTTTCAATTGGAACTTAATTCAATGTCATGTACCAGTAGAGGGAGGGCTTGTAACATTTTTGAAACTGATCTTGCGGATCTCTAGTGCTTGGAGATGTCCGACGAGTGTGCAGAAACGTTCAGTGGTGGAAAAATGTTTCAAGTTGACCTACCAAGACTCTATAAGGAATCAGTTTTTCCAAAGTTGAATGAACACTTTGTCATACTCTATGCTCAACAACCCCCCTTGTTGTAGTAGCTGCTGTGTTGTCGGCCCCCACCGAGCATGTCAGGTGGTGCGTCAAGTCGGACAAGGAGCAACAAAAGTGCTCGGACTTGGCCGCCAAGGCGCCCGTGTTCTTCTGCGTGCAGAAAGCAGACTCCAAAGGATGCATCGAAGCCATTCATGTGAGCATCAAAATCATTGTTTTCAAATGGGATTTCTTAAAGCGACAGCATGGTATGGAGTGATTGACACGGCTGCCTCGCCTTCCAAGGTTCTGGATTTGAATGGGTTTTTGTCTGCGTTCTCCGGCTTGTCACATTCCAACCACATGCATGTTAGGTGAATTAAATAGTGCCCTGTGATTGGCTGAAAAGTTCAGGGTATGCCACATCTCACCAAGTCAGAAGTAACTACAGTGGCTGCTCGTCACCTTTTTGGAAAATGGTTGTACCCACAAAGTTGCAAGATTTGTCACCAGTTGCTTTTGAGAACTGGTTGTGAGAGAGATGGGAAATTGGCTAAAGTTGCTAAATTGGCAACAGGGCACTGCAAAAAAATGCAAAATCTTACCAAGTGAAGAAGAATCACCTTTTATTGTCATGAACGTACTGTACTTATTTAAACATTTTCAGCAAGACCAAGGTAAGATTGTTTTAACAATCTTATAGTCAATTCTTGTTCCTTTGGCAGATATTTCTTAAAACAAGATTTTGTATTCTAAAAAGTTTTGTCTTGCTGATGAGTTAGAAAAAGTCACAACTCTTGTGAACAGTAGGTAAGCTTAGGCATTTTTGCAGTTTGAGAAGGTCAGAAGAGTACATGCCAAAAGTTAAGATTGTTTGCAAGCGTTTTAAAAAAAAAAAAGTTGTTAGAGGGCTGTGAAAGTTGGCAACACTGGCTCTGAGAAGTTGCTAATAAGATGACTTTTCATTGTCCTCCGAACAGGCAGGAACAGCCGACGCCATCACGTTGGATGGAGGAGACGTCTACACTGCAGGACTGGAAAACTTCAAACTCCATCCCATAATTGCAGAAGACTATGGTGCTGGTAAGTCACCCTAAACAATGTCAACAATCCATTAAAGGTCCCATGCCAGCCAATTCTTCCCCCCCCCCCCCCCACCCATTTGTTTGTAAGAATTTGGTTTGGTGAGGCCATTTTTCAAGCTCTTCTAGTTGGCATTGCCTCAGAATTTTTAGATGGATTTGCTATTCAGCTGTTACTGCTACTGTTAATTAAAATTTTGAAAATGGCTTTGCTCTTTCATGTGGGTTGTGGTGGCCAAGCATTGACATTTTGACAAAGACTGCAAGCGTCGCTGTTTCATCCAGTTACATTGTATAGTTATTTCAAACAAATGTAGACTTTAAAACGTTTGTATGATTTGGGGCCTGAGACCTGCTCACATGCAACCCAGAAATTCAGTTCAATGGGCAGATATAATAATTAAATCGCTACATCACAAACACACGGTCTGATTTTTCAAACCTTTTGCATTCAATCGCAGACCGACTACATCTGTGTCCCTCATTTTGACCCATGTTTGACTTTAAACACTCAATTGCTTTTGTTCGCATAGGACCTTAAATCAAAGAATTCTGGTCATTTTGCACAACTGATAAATGGTGTCTTGATGCGATTGACACAACATACAACCAGTTATCACTGCTGACAAATGTCTCCTCCCCAAATCAGATACATATACAAAGGCTGACCTATGAAGTAGCATGGTGCCACAGGGCCAGAAAATACAATGAGTGGTAATAGAAGCTAGGAATTGTGGTCAGAATGTAGAATGGGAAAAACACTTTTCTTTCCCATAGATGGGAAGTGAAATCTCTCAAAACACTCCCACACCGTGGAATAATTGCTCAGGATATTAAAGGGCAATGAGGCCTTGATCTCGAGTTGAAAACAATGCTAAAATTTAGGCTGATTGGAAATGATTAACTTGTTTAACATTTGCTTGATCTGACCATTTTCTAAATGGGAGGGGGGGAAAAAATCATGCCAACACATCTTGCATCACAAGATGATTGCTCTGAATAATAGTTGAGTCACTCAATAATCAGGCCTTTGCTGGCTGTTTGCAAGTGAGACAAATGCTCAAATTTGGCCCGATTGCCAGTCCCGAGCGTTTTCTAAGCACATCAGGGAGTAAAATTCATCAATGCACCCACACCACAGGTGAATCGCTCAATCTTTTAGACGACTTACAATCAGACCTTTGAAGACTTTGATCAGGAGGAAACAGACTCAAAATAAGACTGATCATTGTGTACCCAAATTCATTTTCTATCAGCAGGTATTGAAAACATTCATTTTTCTGGAGAAATAGTTGCACAGCAACTTAACTTTTTTTAATTGTGCAATGTGCTCAGCATCTGATAGCTGTTATTACGCCGTCGCCGTGGTTAAGAAGGGCACAGACTTTGGTATCCGCGACCTGGCGGGGAAGAGATCTTGCCACACTGGTTTGGGAAAATCTGCTGGCTGGAACATCCCGATTGGAACTCTGATCAAGTTGGGTGTGTTGAAGTGGGGAGGCATTGAGGACCAAACGATTGAAGCTGGTGAGTGATGTCTCGTGTTAAAGTTATAGACCTAAGTTGCTATTTTGAACTTTTTTATTTATTTGCAGCGGTGGGTAACTTCTTCTCTCGGAGCTGTGCCCCCGGAGCAGAAAAGGGTTCCAAACTGTGCAAAGGCTGCAAGGAAGACTGCTCACGGTCTCACGATGAACCCTACTACGACTATGGCGGTGCATTCCAGTAAGTGCAGTGGGTACCTCGCTGTATCGCATGTTTTTAAACAGTTTTAATGGATTTAGGCAGTATGCAGGCCAGTCCAAATTTAATGGAGCTAGTTCCACAGCAGGCCAAAAATGTACCAGAGCTCTCCTGAAAGAACAGCAAAGAAACTGAAACAGCCTCACTGTATTTAGTCCTGACTGGTCACCATCAGGAGATTACTCCGAGGTTCTCAAAGATGGAGAAAAGGGGTCACCAACCTATTTGAAACAAAGAGCTACCTCTTGGATATTGATTGAGGTCAGAACTGACCCCTGCAGAAACCCCACAGGTTGTTCTGAGACCGTTGCCAGTTTCAACAAGCTCTGTTCCTTGATATACTTGAACCAGTTTAGAGCAGTCAACTGACAAGACACAGCTTAAAGCAAGCATGCTTTGCAGCTTGGACAGTGTCAACTGGCACTAAATACTTGAAACAGTTTTGTTTAAATCTATTAGTGTGTGGGAGGGATAAAACAATCTTCTAAAGTTTTCAACCATTGTGGGTGGGTCTGTAAGGCACACCGTGACTCACTCTTTGCATTCAGCTCACTATTTAACAAGCTCAACAACCGTCTGTCACTAGGTGCCTAGTCGCAGATGCTGGAGATGTGGCGTTTGTCAAGCATCTGACTGTACCAGGTGAGTTCCTTCAAGGTACTCTCTTAGATTCAATTTTATTGCTTGGTCATGTCGAAAGATATTGGCAACCCGGCGTTCCTGTTCAATTTCAAGCATGGATCCTTGATGCTGCTTCATGGGTCAGTCATGATTGGTGTCCACCAAATTCTTTCAGGTTATGAAAAATATATTAAAGAATCCTCATTCTCCCAAATGAGCCACAATCAAAAGTGGGTATGCTCTACAGATGGGTGATGATGAATTGGATTATTTTATTTTTTTCTCCCCCCCCATGTAGGTGTCAGTCACAATCATTTGGAGGGTGGTTGTGAGGGCCCTTGCGTCGGCTCCTCCAGCTGTATTTTTTTGCGATAGTTCATGTATTTTGAAGATTACTATTAATCTCAACAGTTGTCAATTTGGACAAATGTATTTATTTGCAGACAGCGAGAAGGCCAACTATGAGCTGTTATGTGTGGACAACACCAGAGCACCCATTGACAACTACAAAGAATGCCACCTGGCCAGGGTACCCGCCCATGCTGTGGTCACCCGCCAAGACCCGGCGCTGGCAGACTTGATCTGGCGAAGCGTCACCACAGTGCAGGTAAGATGCACACTTGATTTGAGAAATGTGTTCGTGTGCAATTTTTTCTTTTCTGCCTTGGAGGGGCTTAAATCCGGTAAGATGCACACTTGATTTGAGAGGTTTTTTGTGCACATTTCTTTGTCAAAACAGGGCTTCAACCTGTTCTCCTCTGCTGCGTACGCACCCGCCAAGAACCTGATGTTCAAAGACTCCACACAGAAACTGGTCCGGCTGCCTCCCAACACAAACTCCTTTTTGTATTTGGGTGCCAGCTACATGAGCACCATTCGCTCTCTGAACAAAGGTAACGACAAACTCAATCTAACTCAGCTGAACACTTGAGCATTTTTGGGTCTTTTTTGTTTTTCTCCTCCCCCCAGAGATCACTGCAGCTGGATCCAGCGCTATCACGTGGTGTTCCGTGGGCCACAGCGAGACACGGAAATGTGACACATGGAGTGTCAATGGCATGGTGGATGGCGAAAACAAAATTCTGTGTCAGACTGCCCCCAGTGTGGAAGAGTGCCTTAAGATGATCATGGTAAAAGGACAAATTTATTCTGAAAATTTATGCAATTTAAGGGTCCGCATTATAACCCACAAGTCACTCTATAGCACCCCCTGGAAAATTTTTAAAATTAGCCGCAGAAAACGTTTTTCACCAACCAACCCCATATTGGATAGGCCTCTTTAGTCACGGAATGCACAGTTTAACACACCATACCTGCAATGAAAGAGGAAGGCAGCAATTTCACCTAGTAACACCCATGGAAAGATAAAAAAAATAGATCAGTTTAATCTACACAAAACTGGGTGGACATGTTGATTATAACAGGATGCATGAAAGGCAAAGACCCATGCCTGGAAATGAAAAGGAAGTCCGCCTTTTGGGTTTGAAGCAGATCTTTCATTTACTTTAGAGTAAAGAGGCAGATGCAGTGGCAGTGGATGGGGGGGAGGTGTACACTGCCGGACAGTGCGGTCTGGTTCCAGCCATGGTGGAGCAGTACGATGAAGGTACAGGAAGAGAATATTCAATATTATTCCTCTCTCACCTACCCCAATTGTTTCTCAATGAGTTACATTTGTACCTCTTGTCCCCACAGCCAAGTGCAGCATATCTGGAGGTAAGCAATGTATTTTTCTATACTGCTTGTTCCTCATTAGGGTCTCAGGTGGGCTCTTTCCGAGCTGACTGGGTGAGCGAAGGTACAGCTGGGATTGGTTGCCAGTCAGTGGTCACGTACAATATAGACAAGCATTCACACCCTAGGACAATACAATGAATGACTGGTTCAAAGACTAACATGCATAATTTTCTGAGTTTCTTGGTGAAGAAAACCATCTAAATCCTATTGTGGCGTGTGTAGCCTCGTCATCGTCCTACTTCGCAGTCGCCGTGGTCAAGAAGGGTTCCGGGGTGACCTGGGCCAACCTGAGGGGGAAGCGGTCCTGCCACACAGGCTTTGGCAGAAACGCCGGCTGGAACATTCCCATGGGTAAAATCCACAAGGAGACCGGCAGCTGCGAGTTCAGTAAGTAGACTCATATTTGAAATGACGGTATAAATTCTAACTTGCAATTGTTGCAGTAGTTTGTTGTAGACTAAAGTGTAACCATATTGATGTGAGAAGTAAATATTTTGAATGCTGTATTTTTGTCATCTCTGTATAATCAGTAACACCCCAAGGTACATTTTCTTTTGATTGGGACACCTCATATGACAAATTGGCATAATGCACCCACAGGGTAATCAAAGGAGGGGTTGGTATAATATTCAAATTTGCGATTACTACCTTAATCCCAAACAAACTCATGAATTGCAGACTGAGGTTTTTGGCAGCGCACAGGGCTTCCTTTGGATTGGTGTCGTGAAACTGAAAAATTGTCTTCCTTGGAGCAAAACACTAGTTTGGTTGGATCTTAAAATAGCCTTTTTTTTGCTTGGGACTATGCAGGGTATAGCAATGTACTTGCTGAACAAGTGAGACTCTGGGGAAAATTGTCTAAAACTGGAGTCAGGGGCTTGGTTGCAGTGAGGTCAGTCTGCCTTTTGAAACCAGTCTTTGGGTGCATTGATGCAGGGAACACGCCAGTTCTTACAGGGTCAGAGTTCGCTTGATGGGGACACCAGGCACTCTCACTACAACTGGTGTGTAGTCTGCATACTAGGGAAAACTGCAATATACTTTCAGTTCCAGTGATGATGTATCAATGTCCCGGACAAATTTACTTTATTACACACTAAATCTAAAAAAAGTTGCCAAAAGTACATCATGCCCTGTGCCATTTCTTCAGGCAAGTTCTTCAGTAGCGGCTGCGCCCCTGGAGCTCCGGCCGGCTCGCCGTTCTGCTCTCAGTGCGCAGGCAGTGGGAAACCTGTGGATGACAAATTCAAGTGCCAACCCAGTTCAGAGGAGAAGTACTACGGCTATGCTGGGGCCTTTAGGTAAAATTCTTCATGCAACTATGAAGAGCATTCAGAAAACGGCAGTCTACTTCTCAAGCTCGAATGTCGGGAGTCTATCCCAGCTGACTGAACATGATTCTAACACAGAACCTCAACTGAGACCATGCTGCAGTCGCGCTTATGGGGGGGACAATTTAAAAAAAAAAAAAAAAAAAAAGTTAGACAGCACCCCCCCCAACCCATCTACAGAATGAAATTAACTTAAGCAGACAAAGTGGAACCTCGATAGAACAGACTAAGAGGGGTTGGGTCCTACGATATAACTTTTGCCCTTTTTTTGTTTCTCCCCTCCCCCAGGCCATATGCACCCATATTACTGTATAGTACAGTTTTTTGTGGCCTTAGCGCCCAGTACAGCAGTTATGGTAAATGTTCAAAACTGCCACATTTTATCCAAACTTGGCATCCTTGGTCATGGTGATGTTGATGTACAGTACTCGTCATAGGAGTCTCTTTAATGAGCTATGAGGATTTGGTGTGCCAAAGGCAAACCGCTTGACAAAAAATGACATTGCAGAGACTTTTGTACTCTTCAGAGTGAGCGACACAGCCATGTTGCGCACGCTTTGCTGTGAGTTTATACTCAATAGATTTCACCATGACATGGCTGTCATGCCAATGCCCCGCATTCAACATGGTTGCTTGGAGGCGTTCCTTTGGGAATTGGATCTGACCGTAAATGAGTCTCTCATTCTCTGACTGCGTTGCGCCGCAACAGCCAATTCTGGAATTAACAGACTTTGCCGCTGGCAGTTTAAGTGACAAATGGATACTATTTTTGGACACTGTTCAGTCCGATGGTCCGGTTTATTGGGGTTCCACTGTCTTGGCTTAGTTTGGAAATGGCTGCATTCAAGGATGGAAGCTTATCTTTTTTCCTTTTCAGGTGCCTTGTTGAGGGTGCTGGTGACGTGGCCTTCATTAAACACACTATTGTTGAGGAAAACAGTGACGGTAACAACCTTAGACATCACACACACCCCCGCCAGTACCAAAACCGATCAAATTTGTGCTCCATTGCAGGTAAGGGTCCAGCGTGGGCTGCAGATGTCTTGAGCAGTGACTATGAGCTCATTTGCCCCTCCAAGGGTCCGGTGCCCATCACAGACTTTGAGTCTTGCCACCTGGCGGCCACCCCGGCACATGCTGTGGTGACCCGCCCCGAGACCCGCAACAAAGTTGTCAGTATTCTCCAGGAACAGCAGGTAGGGAAATGCATCCAGTGCGCTGTCTCACCAAATTGTTAATCTTGCACTCAAAAGTTGGCAACATTGGGTGAAATCTGGGCATGACCCAAAAATGCATTCTTTACAGGTCAACTTAATGTCACATTCTCCAAACTTTAATTCCTAGGCCAGGTTCGGAACAAGCGGCAGCGACCCCGGTTTCAAAATGTTTAAGTCTGATCCTGAGAAGAACCTCCTCTTCAAAGACTCCACCAAATGTCTCCAGGAGGTGCCAAGCGGATCCAACTATAAGATCTTCTTAGGACCAGATTACATGGATGCCATGACCTCACTGAGGCAGTGCAGCGATGCCACTCCAGGTTTGGGATTCTTTTTGACTCAAACCACCCTGGAAATATGGAATTGGTGTGTTATAACAGAAATGGTCACATAGTAAAAATGCTTTTCCCCCCCCCCTTTTTGCTCTTTCACACAGATCTGGAGAAATTGTGCACGTCCCACACCTGTCAGCAGACAAACTAGATGGCTCAACATCTTTTCCATGATGCATTCTGATGCTACATTGTATTGTCTCTGTCTCAACATGTTCAATCGCCAATTACAAATCAATACTTATCCCTACGCATATATTCAAGACCTATTTCGCAAACTGTTTTTCTAACATGTACCTCATTTATCAAATAAAGCCTTTTCAATGCCTTACAAAATCTTGCTCTGAATCATTACCAACAAGTACATTAGTGTTGTAGTCAACATACTGGATAAGATTCAGCTTTTGGTTTTTGCAAAGGTGGGTAGTAATGAATTACATTTACTCGGTAACATTTTGGATGGATGTACTTGTCAGGGTGGCACGGTGTTGACTGGTTAGCACATCTGCCTCACAGTCTGAGGACCGGGTTCAATTCCCGCCCCGGCTGTGTGGAGTTTGTATTGTCTCCTTGTGCCTGCGTGGGTTTTCTCTGGTTTCATCCCAAAAGAAAAAAATAAAACTTGCATGGTGGGTTGATGGAAGACTGAATTGCCCTTGGGTGTGAATGTGTGCGTAAATCTTTTAGATGTCCCCTGCAATTGGCTGGCGACCAGTTCAGGGTGTACCCCACCTCTCTCCCGAAGCTAGCTGGACTAGGCTCCAGAACGCCCGTGACCCAAGTGAGGTTAAAGCGCAGCAGTAAATGGGTGGATGTATTTGTCAGTCGTTTAAATGTACCATACATTTGACTGAGTATTTATAGTGCAAAGAATCATTTACTCATCACAATGGTCGACATGCCGGGCACTACTTGTACTGCGTGCAGCATCTATTTTTCGACTTAAACTTCTGTATAGGACACAGGACAAGTCCAATCTTGCCACTTGTGTTGAGTTCACCAATCGGATAACACAAGGCAGTCACATGACTGCACATAAAGCCTTTGGCGGCCGATCAAAGTTACTTATTTGGGCAGGGTCAGGAAACTGCTGCGCTAGAGTTTACAGACTGGAAAAGAGCCTGATGATGCAGTTGTAGCACTGGTGTGTAATCAGGTTCACCTCAAGGAGCGAGGGATGGGTTCGTAATCAGTTGGACACAGAAATTAATTTTTTTTTCCGACAAAAAACAATTCCAATTCTAATTACTGTAATTTCTCGTATAATGCGCATTCCCCCCCCCCCCCCCATAAAGTCAATCGTGCGCATTATCCGTATGTATAGGGGCAAATGGAAAAAACTTTCACATTTTATGAATGTATGCCGCCATCTAGTGGTTATGAAACAAGTGCAGCCTACACTTTAATTCCAATATGACGGGTTCGTTTGACTGCATATATGTACAGTAGTGCTCATAAGTTTACATACCCTGGCAGAATTTGAAATTCTTTTTTTTTTTTTTTTTTTTTAAATGATTGAACAACAACCATCATTAATTTCTTTATCGTTTTGTTGAATTATGCTTTTCTGAAATGCTTGACTGTTTAATTCGAAAACCATTAAAATTAAATGTGTTTCGCCTGGTCCTTCATGTTTTGTTTCAAGAATTGTACCAATCTTACAAATTATGCCTGGGTAATCAAACATATGAGAACTGCGTTTTCTAATTTACTAAAAAGTTGGGCTGTGAATTTCAAAATAAGACCAAGTAAATAAAAAAATAAAAAAATGATTAAGTGTTCAAATAATGTGCTTAACTTCAGAATAATTCTTTGGAAAAAAACTAACAAAATACAGATAATACTTCATGTTTTGATCATATGGGTAGAAGCAAAATCATGCATTTTAAAAATGCATTATACATAAGAGTTTTCCAGAATTTTGAGGTCAACTTTGGGGGTCGGTATCATACATGTGTGCGCATTATACACAAGAAATTACGGTAATATAAACAACCCCTAAATTGTTCCTTCACAGCTCACCGCTGTTGCATTTCGATATTTGTTCATTTGTCAGTGTGTAATGTGTGAATGCTCCCCAGGTAGAATGTATATATGTTGTATGCATGTTTTTCCTGCGCATTTTTAGCTTAACTTTGTCCAAGTACGAATCTCCAGGAAAATGGTGATGATGATTTAGAATCCTCCAACCCTGTCTTGCATCAGACAGAGACCCTGGACGGAATCACCGCTGTCTCCAGAATGTAGATCCAGCACTCAATCTACCATCATCATTTACTGATCCATCAACATTTACTGTCCAGTATTATATTGTTTCTCTTAACTCAGATGTAACTTCAAATACTGATACACAAAAGTTATGATAAACTATTCAGACAATCATTTTATTTTTTGACAGTATTCATAAATCAAGTTACAAGTTTTTCAACCTCTTTTCTCTATTCAATGTTTTTTTCCAAGAGTCTTTTGTTCCATTCACATTACATTTATTTTTTCCAATTACCTAAATATGAATTTAAACATTCATATAATGAACATTCAAGAAACAAAATGTATACAAATCACCAGCCTTAGCCCACAATAAGCATATTTTAACCTCTCCATTAAACAACCTGTGTTGAAATGGCAGAGTAATTACTTCTAGGCCTTATATGGGAACATTGTAATCAAAGTCTCAGAACTCCATCAATCCATCCATTTTCGGAGCCGCTTCTCCTCACTCGGGTCGCGGGCGTGCTGGACTCTATCCCAGCTGTCTTCGGGCAGGAGGCGGGGTACACCCTGAACTGGTTGCCAGCCAATCGCAGAGCACATACAAACTCACATTCATACCTAAGGGAAATTTCGAGTCTTCAATTATCCTACCATGCATGTGTTTGGGATGTGGGAGGAAACCCACGCAGGCACGTGGAGAACATGCAAACTCCACACAGGCGGGGTTTGAACCCCGGTCCTCAGAACTGTGAGGCTGACGCTCTAACCAGTCGACCACCGTTCCGCTAGACAAATAACCTTTTTCAACAATTTGCAGTCATAACTGTACATTAGACTTACGAGAAACGTAGCATTGCTAATAAATTCAGTCCCTGGAGCCCTCGATCGTGTAAACAAAATCAAAAGCAATCCTCCAGTCGGAGCGGCTTGGAACCCTTTGACAACAACTTTAGATGTGTATTGACTCATTAACATAAAAAACAAAGTCACATTTTTCCCCAAAACTATAAACCTCTCCCCCTTTTGTATTATGGCCTCGCTAGCATCGGGTTAACATCATTTCAATCCCAACATGCAACACTCACAGTATGTATTTGCTGCAGAGCACATTCCTAAAGTGCCATCCAGTGACCACTTTAACCACAACAGTTATCTCAACATATTTCACAATAGGAATTCAGACCTGACTAATTAGGAATTCAGACATTTAAATGAAATATACTAATTTGGAGACAATGGAAAATAACCCAAGAGCTGTACCTTTTACAGGGGTTACACAGTGTAGTCTGGCGTCTGCCTTAATGTGTATATCAGCCCACTTCCAACTTGAGAAAACAACCATATAAGTAGCAGTTTCTACAACTCCAATTCCAATGAAGTTGGGACATTGCGTGAAACATAAATAAAAACAGAATACAATGATTTGCAAATCATGTTCAACCTATATTTAATTAAATACACGACAAAGACAAGCTATTTAACGTTCAAACTGACAAACTTGATTGTTTTTCGCAAATAATCATTAACTTAGAGGACTGCGACCTAGGATGTCCTGGTGCCAAGCGCACGTGTGGACACCCTTATGCTTGAACATGGTGTTCGTTATGGACAATCTGTGATGAGCACAGAAGTCCAACAACAGAACACCGCTCGGGTTCTGATCGGGGGGGCCGTTCCTCCCAATCACGGCCTTCCAGGTCTCACTGTCATTGCCCGCGTGGGAGTCCCTTGCGGGAGCGCTCTCCAGCACCCCCTCCAAGGACTCGAAAAAAGGGTGGGTACTCTGAACTGCTGTTTGTTGCATAGGCACAAACTCGTGTAGCTGGGATAGGCTCCAGGACGCCCGCGACCCTAGTGAGGAGAAGCGGCGCAGAAAATGGATGGATGGATGGATGATTTAATGTAACTTTCGGAAATGTAAGATTTATGTTGCTGTTGAAATATTGGGGTTTAAAATATTTACTAACACCTGATGACTTCCAACCAATCATAAAATGAATGTTGCTTGGAAAAAATACGGCTGTATAAATCGAATTCGTTAAATATTTGCTTTGACTTGATTGCATTGGTATTTTGACTGAAAAAAATAAAAAAAAATAAAAAACACAGGATGAAGGCTCCACTTCAACCGTAAATCAATACCAATAAATGAATGCCCCGAGAAAACGTACTGTTGTTGAAATAAATCAAATGTTAAAATCCGGGAATCCAAACATTGATGAAGATGTGTATGTTGAACTCCCTGTTGCATGCAGCCGTGATGGCGCTCCCTCAGTTCCTGTGGCCACCACTAGGAGCGCCCTCCTTGACCTACATGCTTGTTGCAGCACCTGAGGGCAATTAGCACTCAGGTGGAGGCCAAGATATAAAGGAGTGCCGAGGAAGATGGCGGTCTGTCTTCTCTCCTCGTCAAGCTGACGGTCAGAAAAAAAGCAACAAGTAGGTGTTGACCGGTGAGGTCCTTTTGTTTTTTTTTTGGCTAACTCTTGCTTGTTTTAGGTCCATGCTGGTGCAGCTTTTCTTATTTTAGTTTCTTTTAGTTTGCTGTATGGTTGCCAATTTATTCCTTGTTTCTTTGTTAGTCATGTTGTTGTTTGTTTTCCCCATAAATTAGGGAGGACAGCACTGTGTCTGACGACCTGTGGTTTGGTATGGGTTGAGAAAAAAAAAAAAAAAAAAAGCTTTTGTAATTGATCTTGCCCCTTTTTGTATCTGGCGTCCTTATGTTGCAGTCTCCTAATGTGCCATTTGACACAAACTGCATAATTTGGCTTTTTCTGCGACAGATGTGCTATGCAGATAATTCAAAAATGTCAAGTAAGCAAGGGGGCTGTAAGCCCCATGCCACAAAAAAGATTAAGCCTTTAATCAATATAAAGTTGAATGGCTGTCCAATCTCATGTTGCCTTTGGGGAAAGTCTGAAATAGTTTATTAGCTTAATAGGAATTGTGCATGCAGGCAAAAATCAGATGGTAAAAGGATGTTAAAAATGGTGTGTGTGTATAAGAGATTAATTCGGCTTCCAAGCACACACAGGTGCACCCAGTTGGGAAACCTGAGGAAACTGTGCCCCTTATTTTTATTTAGTTTTTCTTCCCACCCCTTCCAGTCTCAATTGTGGCTATAAAAGGACGTTCTGACTGCAGCTCACTCTGCTGACCCGGAGACCGTCCACCATGAAGCATCTCCTTTCGGCGCTACTGCTGCTCAGCTACTTGGGTAAAGTCAATTGATAGTCCATGGAAAGCATTTATTCACCAGCCTTTATCAGTGTACTAGTAGGCTCTTTGGCTTTGCTAGTAAAACGACTAGGGCGCACTGTTAGAATGATGCTTATAAATGACATTTTCCGGTGTATGAAGTTTCTAGCGGCACGGTGATCGACTGGTTAGAGTGTCTGCCTCACAGTTCTGAGGACTGGGTTTCAAATCCCGGCCCCTGCTGTGGAGTTTGCATGTTCTCCCCGTGCCTTTGTGGGTTTTCTCCGGTTTCTTCCCAAAATGCATTTTAGGTTAATTGGAGACTCTAAATTGCCCGTAAGTGTGACTGTGTGTGTTTTTTTCTTTGTTTGTTTTTTTTTTTGTGCCCTGCGATTGGCTGGCAACCAGATCAGGGTGTACCCCACCTCCTGCCCGATGATAGCTGGGATAGGCTCCAGCACTCCCGTTACCCTTGTGAGGATAAGCGGCTCGGAAGATGGATGAATGAAGTTTCTACACATTAGGAAAACTACCTGTTACTAGTGAGGCAAAACCATGCTAATGGTACTTGTCACGTGCTTTGTTAACAAATATTTATACACTAGTAGTACTAGTAACGGTTGTAGTTTTGCCTCACAACTAGTAAGGCACTCATGTGCCCTTGTTCTGTGAATTGTCTTGCAAGTGAGGTCGAAGAGCATACAAATAAAAAGTACATGTATTTTCCTGTAAGATGGATATTAAAAGCAAATTGCTTTACTTCCTAGTAACACCGGTTCACTACTAGTGCCACTTGACATACTAGTGTGCTGCATTAGTAACGAGGTGTATGGAAAGCAAGTTGATCAGAATGATCTGACAATGTACTAGTATGCCCTTTGTCCTCGCTAGTAAGAATTCATTGCACTAGCAAGAGTAGCGCACACTTAAATAACCTTCCGAGTGATTATTTTTCCATTAGTGCCGCTGTGGGCCTACTAGTACGCTCTGTCATCACTATTGTAAGAATTTGTTGCAAAATTAGGGTGCACTCGAGTGAATGGCTTATTTCATGACTGTTTAACATATCTGCACACTAGTAGGACAAATGTTTTCACTCATGAGTGAAAACTGCACTTGCCGACAGCTATATGCTACTAGTGACAGAATTGCTTTGCTTTGTCGGACTATATATGCGCAACTGTTTTGTTGTAGTAGCTGCTGCGTTGTCGGCCCCCACCGAGCATGTCAGGTGGTGCGTCAAGTCGGACAAGGAGCAACAAAAGTGCTCGGACTTGGCCGCCAAGGCGCCCGTGTTCTCCTGCGTGCAGAAAGCAGACTCCAAAGGATGCATCGAAGCCATTCATGTGAGCATCAAAATCATTGTTTTCAAATGGGATTCCTTAAAGCGACAGCATGGTATTGAATGGTTGACATGGCTGCCTCGCCTTCCAAGGTTCTGGGTTTGAATGGTGCAAGTTCTCTGTGCTTGCATGGGTTTTGCTCTGCGTGCTCCGGCTTACCACATTCCAACCACATGCATGTTAGGTGAATTAAATAGTGCCCTGTGATTGGCTGACCAGTTCAGGGTATGCCACATCTCGCCCAATCAGAAGTAACTACAGTGGCTGCTAGTCACCTTTTTGGAAAATGGTTGTACCCACCAAAAGTTGCAAGATTTGTCACCAGTTGCTTTTGAGAACTGGTTTATGAGAGAGCTGGGAAATTGGCTAGTTGCTAAATTGGCAACAGGGCACTGCAAAAAAAAAATGCTAAATCTTACCTCGTGAAGAATCACCTTTTATTGTCATGAACGTACTGTACTTTTTAAAAAATTTTCAGCAAGACCAAGGTGAGATTGTTTTAACAATCTTATCAAGTCAATTCATGAGTTCCATTGGCAGCTATTTTTTAAAACAAGATATTTTGTTCTCAAGTTAATCTACCAATGGAATAGTTTGAATTAAGATTCTTAAAGTAAGATCTTGTATTCTAGAGTTTTCTTTGGCTTGCTGATGCATTGGAGAAAAGTCACAACTCTCTTGCCTACATTAGGCATTTTTGCAGTTTGAGAAGGTCAGAAGAGTACATGCCAAAAGTTAAGATTGTTTGTGAGCGTTCTTTAAAAAATAGTTGTTAGAGGGCTGTGAAAGATGCCAAGTTGGCAACACTGGCTCTGAGAAGTAATAAGATGACTTTTCATTGTCCTCCGAACAGGCAGGAACAGCCGACGCCATCACGTTGGATGGAGGAGACGTCTACACTGCAGGACTGGAAAACTTCAAACTCCATCCCATAATTGCAGAAGACTATGGTGCCAGTAAGTCACCCTAAATGTCAACAATCCAGTAAAGGTCCCATGCCAGCAAATTGTTGGTTTTTTTTGTCCCGTTTGTAAAAATTTGGGTTGGTGAGGCCCTTTTTCAAGCTCTTCTAGTTGGTATTGCCTTAGAATTGTGAGATGGATTTGATATAATTCAGCTGCTACTACTGTTAATTTAAATATTGAAAATGGCTTTGCTCTTTCATGTGGCTAAGCATTGACATTTTGACAGACTCTGCAAGCGTCGCTGTTTCATCCAGTTACATTGTATAGTTATTGCAAACAAATGTAGACTTTAAACCGTTTGTATGATTTGGGGGCTGGGACCTGCTCACATGGAACCCAGAAATTCAGTTCAGTGGGCAGACAATTTAATAATGAACTAGCTACATCACAAACACACGGTCTGATCTGGTCGTTTTTTCAAACCTTTTGCATTCAATCGCAGACCGACGAGATCTGTGTCCCACATTTTGACCCATGTTTGGCTTAAAACGCGTGCTTTTGTTCGCATAGGACCTAAAATCAAAGAATTCTGGTCATTTTGCATAACTGATAAATGGTGTCTTGACGCGCTTGTTGACACAACAAACCATTTGTCACTGCTGACGAATGTCTCCTCCCCATACCAGATGTTGGAATACAAAGGCTGACGTATGAGGTAGCATGGTGCCACTGGGCCAGAAAATACAAAAGTGATAATAGAAGCTAGGAATTGTGGTCAGAAATGTAGAACAGGTAAAACATTTTTCTTTCCCATAGATGGGAAGAGAAATCTCTCAAAACACTCCCACACCGTGGAATAATTGCTCAGGATATTAAAGGGCAATGAGGCCTTGATCTCTAGTTGAAAACAATGCCAAGATTTAGGCTGATTAGCAATGATTACCTTGTTTAACATTTGATTGATCTGACCATTTTCTGAATGGGAGGGGAAAAAAATCATTCCAACACGTCCTGCATCACAAGAGGTTTGCTCCCAATAATAGTTTAGTCACTCAATAATCAGGCCTTTGCTGGCTGTTTGCAAGTGAGACAAATGCTCAAATTTGGCCCGATTGTCAGTCCCGAGTGTTTTCTAAGCACATCAGGGAGTAAAATTCATCAATGCACCCACACCACAGGTGAATCGCTCAATCTTTTAGACGACTTACAATCAGACCTTTGAAGACTTTGATCAGGAGGAAACCGACTCAAAATAAGACTGATCATTGTGTACCCAAATTCATTTTCTATCAGCAGGTATTGACCACATTCATTTTTCTGGAGAAATGGTTGCACAGCAACTTTTTAACTTTTTTTAATTATGCAATGTGCTCAGCATCTGATAGCTGTTATTACGCCGTCGCCGTGGTTAAGAAGGGCACAGACTTTGGTATCCGCGACCTGGCGGGGAAGAGATCTTGCCACACTGGTTTGGGAAAATCTGCTGGCTGGAACATCCCGATTGGAACTCTGATCAAGTTGGGTGTGTTGAAGTGGGGAGGCATTGAGGACCAAACGATTGAAGCTGGTGAGTGATGTCTCATGTTAAAGTTATAGACCGAAGTTGAGCTATTTTGAACCTTTTTATTTATTTGCAGCGGTGGGTAACTTCTTCTCTCAGAGCTGTGCCCCCGGAGCAGAAAAGGGTTCCAAACTGTGCAAAGGCTGCAAGGGAGACTGCTCACGGTCTCACAATGAACCCTACTACGACTATGGCGGTGCATTCCAGTAAGTGCCGTGGGTACCTCGCTGTATCGCATATTTTTAAGCGGTTTTAATGGGTTTCGGCAGTATGCAGGCCAGTCTAAATTTACTTGAGCTCGTTCCACAGCAGGCCAAAAATGTACCAGAGCTCTCCTGAAAGAACAGCAAAGAAACTGAAACAGCCTCACTGTATTTAGTCCTGATTGGTCACCAGCAGGAGATTACTCCAAGGTTCTCTAAGATGGAGAAAAGGGGTCACCAACCTTTTTGAAACAAAGAGCGACCTCTTGGATATTGATTGAAATATCAGTTGGCTTGATGCTTCTGAAATTTGCTCAAATTACTGTAAATCATGTTATGTGAAGACACTGCTCATTAATTACTTACAATGGTTAGGAAACGGATGTATCAACATGCAACACTATTTCTAGAAATCTCTGCCGGTGTTTACATTTTCAAATGATCACTTCAACATTCCTAGGAAATCGCAATGTCTCATAACTGGTGTTCCAGCTTTAGAAGAGGCCTGTGGACTACATGGTGCCCAGAACTGACCCCTGCGGAAACTCCACAGGTTGTTCTGAGACAGTTGCCAGTTTCAACAAGCTCTGTTCCTTGATATACTTGAACCAGTTTAGAGCAGTCAACTGGCAAGACACAGCTTAAAGCAAGCATGCTTTGCAGCTTGGACGGTGTCAACTGGCACTAAATACTTGAAACGGTTAACTATTAGTGTGTGGGAGTGATAAAAACAATTTCTGAAGTTTTCACCCATTGTGGGTGGGTCTGTAAGGCACACAGTGAATCACTCTTTGCATTCAGCTCACCATTTAACAAGCTCAACAACCGTCTGTCACTAGGTGCCTAGTAGAAGATGCTGGAGATGTGGCGTTTGTCAAGCATCTGACTGTACCAGGTGAGTTCCTTCAAGGTACTCTCTTGGATTCAATTTTATTGCTTAGTCATGTCGAAAGATATTGGCAACCCGGCGTTCCTGTTCAATTTCAAGCATGGATCCTTGATGCTGCTTCATGGGTCAGTCATGATTGGTGTCCACCAAATTCTTTCAGGTTATGAAAAATATATTGCGTCGGCTCCTCCAGCTGTAATTTTTTTGCTATAGTTCATGTATTTTGAAGATTACTATAAATCTCAACAGTTGTCAATTTGGACAAATGTAATATTTGCAGACAGCGAGAAGGCCAACTATGAGCTGTTGTGTGTGGACAACACCAGAGCACCCATTGACAACTACAAAGAATGCCACCTGGCCAGGGTACCCGCCCATGCTGTGGTCACCCGCCAAGACCTGACGCTGGCAGACTTGATCTGGCGAAGCGTCACCACAGTGCAGGTAAGATGCACACTTGATTTGAGAAATGTGTTCATGTGGAATTTTTTTTTTTTTTTTTTTTTTTTTTTCTTTCTCTCTCTGCCTTGAAGGGGCTTAAATCGGGTAAGATGCACTTGATTTGAGAAATGTGTTTTTGTGCACGTTTCTTTGTCAAAACAGGGCTTCAACCTGTTCTCCTCCACTGCGTACGCACCCGCCAAGAACCTGATGTTCAAAGACTCCACACAGAAACTGGTCCGGCTGCCTCCCAACACAAACGCCTTTTTGTATTTGGGTGCCAGCTACATGAGCACCATTCGCTCTCTGAACAAAGGTAATGACAAACTCAATCTAACTCAGCTGAACACTTGAACAATTTTGGGTCTTTTTTGTTTTTTCTCCTCCCCCCCCCCCCCCCCAGAGATCACTGCAGCTGGATCCAGCACCATCACGTGGTGTTCCGTGGGCCACAGCGAGACACGGAAATGTGACACGTGGAGTGTCAATGGCATGGTGGATGGCGAAAACAAAATTCTGTGTCAGACTGCCCCCAGTGTGGAAGAGTGCCTTAAGATGATCATGGTAAGATGACAAGTGTATTCTGAAAATTTATGCAATTTGAGGGTCCGCATTATAACCCACAAGTCACTCTGTAGCACCCCCTGGAAAGTTTGGAAAATTAGCCGCAAAAAACGTTTTTTCACCAATCAATCAACACCATATTGGATAGGCATCTTTAGTCACAGAATGCAGTTTAATGCACCATACCTGGAATGGAACAGGAAGGCAGCCATTTCACCCAGTAACACCCATGGAAAGTTAGAATAATTATCACCAGCACCAGTTTCATCGATACAAAACTGTGTGGACATGATTATAACATGATGCATGAAAGGCAAAGACCCATGCCTGGAAATGACAAGGAACTCTGCCTTTTGGTTTGAAGCAGATCTTTCATTTACTTTAGAGTAACGAGGCAGATGCAGTGGCAGTGGATGGGGGGGAGGTGTACACTGCCGGACAGTGCGGTCTGGTTCCAGCCATGGTGGAGCAGTACGATGAAGGTACAGGAAAAGAATATTCAATTTTATTTTGTTCCTAATTGTTTCTCAATGAGTTTCATCTGTACCCCTTATCTCCACAGCCAAGTGCAACACATCTGGAGGTAAGAAATCCTACTTTTTCCTATTCTGCTTATCCTCCATGGTCTCAGGTGGGCTCTTTCCCAGCTGACTAAGAGAAGCGGGTACAGCTGGGATTGGTTGCCAGCCAGTCAGCGGGCATGTACAGTATAGATGAGCATTCACACCCAAAGAGTGACTTTTTCAGTGACTCTAACATGCATGATTTTTGCAGTTATTTTCTGAGGGTTTCTTTAAGAAAAATCTAAATCCAATTGGCGTGTGTAGCCTCGTCATCGTCCTACTACGCAGTCGCCGTGGTCAAGAAGGGTTCCGGGGTGACCTGGGCCAACCTGAGGGGGAAGCGGTCCTGCCACACAGGCTTTGGCAGAAATGCCGGCTGGAACATTCCCATGGGTAAAATCCACAAGGAGACGGGCAGCTGCGAGTTCAGTAAGTAGACCCATATTTGAATGACTGTATAAATTCTAACTTGCAATTGTTGGGATAGGGTTTGTTGTCAAATCAATAGAAGCCTAACACACGTAACCCATGTTGATACGAGAGGTAAATGTGTTGCAATATTTTGAATGCTGCATTTTCAAACCTTTTGTCAACACTGGTGTATAATCAGTCACACCCCAAGGTACATTTTTCTTTCAAACATAATTGACAAAATGGGAGACCCCATATGACAAATCAGCTTAACTCACCCACAGGATAATCATTGTTTTTGAGACATCCAATAATCAGGCCTTTGCTGACATTGCTCGGAAGGGGGTGGTATAATAACAATCACATGCTTTTGTGTACTGTCATTTATTTGTTTAAGTGGTCCTTCAGAATCAAATTTTTTTTTGGGCTTTTGTGGCCGTTCTCTGAATAAAAACGGGCTTTGTTAACCTTGGGGTTCTAGCAGAGGGTGTGTAGATAAAAAGATAATACTCGGGCTGCATGGATTTCAGTGCTAAGGCTGTTGGTGTGATTTATTTTTTAAAGTCAAAGCGGTAGCCAGATGCACTGTATTTCTTCAGTCAGCAACAGTCTTTTTTTTTTTCTCTGCAGATGGGCTCACTGTTTTGATTGCAAAGCTGACTGGGATGACCAGGTTGATTGGCTTGTGGCACTTGTTAAATGTTAAACCAGGGCAGTTTATTGGTTGCAGTTAGGTCAGTCTGCCTTTTGAAACCAGTCTTTGGGTGCATTAATGCAGGGAACATGCCAGGTACAGGGTCAGAGTTCGCTTGATGGGCACACCACAAACTCTCACTACAACTGGTGTGTAGTCTGCATACTAGGGAAAACTGCAATACACTTTCAGTTCCAGTGACGATGTATCAATGTCCCGGACAAATTTACTTTATTACACACTAAATCTAAAAAAAGTTGCCAAAAGTACATCATGCCCTGTGCCATTTCTTCAGGCAAGTTCTTCAGTAGCGGCTGCGCCCCTGGAGCTCCGGCTGGCTCTCTGTTCTGCTCTCAGTGCGCAGGCAGTGGGAAACCTGTGGATGACAAATTCAAGTGCCAACCCAGTTCAGAGGAGAAGTACTACGGCTATGCTGGGGCCTTTAGGTAAGATTTGTAACAATGCAACTGTGAAGATCATTCAGAAAACGGCAGTCTACTTCTAAAGCTAGAATGTCTGGAGTCTATCCCAGCTGACTGAATATGATTTTGAACACAGTACCTCAACTGAGTCCATGGGGGGTTAAGAAATTTGAAGCAGACCCATCTACTAAATAAACTTAGCAGACAGTGGAACCTTGATAGAGTAATCAGAGGGGTGGTACGATATAGCAGATTGTTACATTGAAGCACTTTTTTGAAGCCATATGCACCCATATTACTGTACAGTACAATTGTTTTTGTTTTTTTGCCCTTATGCCCAGTACAGCAGTTATTGTTGCTATATTAAAAAAAAAATTAAAAAAAGCTGAAAGGTTTGAAAGTGTCACATTTCATCCAAACTGTTGTGCTTGGTAATGGTGACACTCATCGTAGTAGCTTTCATGAGCTGTGAGGAATTGGTGTGCCTCGTTCTAAATCTGTTGCCATAGGCAAACATCTGACAAAAAATTGCATGTTCTGGAGACTTTTGTACTCTTTAGTTCATGCTGCGCTCTCTGCACAGAGTTTATGCACAATATTTTTCACCACCATGCCAATGCACCACATTCAACATGGTCTCCATGAAGGTATGGGAGGCATTCCTTTGAGAATTGGATGTGACTGTAAATGCGTCATTCCCATTCTCTGGCTGCATTGTGCTAATTCTGGAACTAACACTTTGTCAATGGCAGTTTAAGTGACAAATGGAAACTATTTTTGGACACTGTTCAGTCCCAATGGTCCAGTTTAACAGGGTTCCACTGTCTAGCGTTGGAAAAGGCTGCATTCAAGGATGGAAGCTTGATCTTTTTTCCTTTTCAGATGTCTTGTTGAGGGTGCTGGTGACGTGGCCTTCATTAAACACACAATTGTTGAGGAAAACAGTGACGGTAACAACCTTAGACACCACACACACCTGCCAGTACCAAAACAATCATATTTGTGCTCCATTGCAGGTAAGGGTCCAGTGTGGGCAGCAGCTGTCTTGAGCAGTGACTATGAGCTCATTTGCCCCTCCAAGGGTCCGTTGCCCATCACAGACTTTGAGTCTTGCCACCTGTCAGCCACCCCTGCACATGCTGTGGTGACTCGTCCCGAGACCCGCAACCAAATTGTCAGTATTCTCCAGGAACAGCAGGTAGGGAAATGCATCCAGTGCATCAGCTCACCTAATTATTCTTGCCCTCAAACGTTGGAAACATTGGGTGAAATTTGGGGACAACCCAAAAATGCATTATCTTTACAGGTAACCTTAATGTGACATTCTCCAAACTTTAATTCCTAGGCCAGATTCGGAAGAAGCGGCACCGACCCAGGTTTCAAAATGTTTAACTCTGATCCTGAGAAGAACCTCCTCTTCAAAGACTCCACCAAATGTCTCCAGGAGGTGCCAAGCGGATCTACTTATAAGAGCTTCTTAGGACCAGATTACATGGATACCATGACCTCACTGAGGCAGTGCAGCGATGCCACTCCAGGTTTGCGATGCTTTAGGACTTTTTCAGGACTTGAACCACCCTGGAAATATGGGAGTAGTCTGTTATAACAAATTGTCACATTGTGAAGGTTTTTTTTTTTTTTTTTTTTCCCTCCTTTTTCACAGATCTGGAGAAATTGTGCTCATCCCACACCTGTCAGCAGACAAACTAGACGGCTCAACATATTTTCCATGCTACATTGTCTTTTCTCTGATCTAAACATGCTCACGGGCCACTTGCAAATCAATGTTCGAGACATATTTTGCAAACTGTTGTATTAACATGTACCTCATCTATCAAATAAAGCCTTTTCAATGCCTTACAGAATCTTGTGCTGAATCATGACCAAAAAGTACATTAGTGTTGTCAACCTAGTGGATAAGGTGTTCAGTGGTTAAGATTTTTTATAAACACAACACTTGCAAAGGTGGGTAGTAATGAGTTACATTTACTTGGTAACATTTTGTATAAATTGAACATCAGTTTGAATGTATCGTACTTGAGTATTTATGGTGTAAAGACTCTCTTTTACTCAATGAGCAACATGCCGCTTGCGACTTCTATTTGTGTGCAATCTATTTTTAGACTCAAACTTCTGCATAGGACACTGGTGCACCAGTCCAACATGACCACTAGCATCATTTTAATGGCTTTACCAATCTGATGGTCCAAGCCAGTCACATTTTGCCTGTATGAGGGCAGCAGAACAGTGGTGCTGTATGTGTGACAGGAGTTTTAGGTGGAGGTGGGACTGCATCAGGGATCAGCCCTGAGCCCTTCCTGTTTGCAATAATGACTGCTTGACTGACAGATGAGGTTAGATTGTAGATGTCAACTTAAACCAGGTCACATTTGGACTTATGGGAGAATAGATTTTGGAACTTTGAAGATGTCCCATCTGTTTTTTTGCTTACTTTGATCAGAGGGGGAGAAACTGCTCACATCCAATCTGATTATCAACAGCATTGCATGTGTGTTCCCTGATTGACATTTTTCATTTGCTTGTCGGCCCAGACTATCAAAGATAATTCTTCAGTATAATCTTTTGGAGACAACCAATATTCTGGCCTTTGCGGATTTGGAGTGAAAAGAAAAATGCTCAAATTTGGCAGTAATATGTATGAGGGCAGCAGAACAGTGGTGAGCTGTGTGTGACAGGAGTTTTAGGTGGAGGTGGGACTAGATCAACCCTGAACCACTTCCTGTTTGCAATAATAATTGACTGGCTGACCGATGAGGTTAGACTGTAATCCCCATGGACCATAATGTTTGCAGATGACATTGTGAAAGCAGGGAGCTGGTGGAGGAACATTTAGAAAGGGGTAGGCATGCACTGGAAAGGAGAGAAATTAAAACTCTGCCAAAGACAGTGCATGAATGAGGGGGAAGAGCGAGGCTACATCTGGAGTTAAGCAATAATAATGACTTTGTGTGGAATGTGGCAACTCTAGCTGTCTAGCTTAGATACAGAGTAGTTGTGTTAAGGACATTATTGCATTTTTAATGCCTTGAACTTGGTCATTAAAGAATATTGCAAAATCAATGCACTTGGATGCGGACGTTGGTTGTAAATGCAGTAAAACTGGAGGTGTTGATCATCTTTTAACTGTAGCAACCAGGCCATGAGTTGTTACTGCAGTTTGTGATTTCAGAAAAAAACTATTCCCTTGTTCTACACGGTCTCCCACTGCCTGCGCACTAAGAACAGAACGAGTTGGCTGGAGCTCCAGGGGCGCAGCTGCTACTGAAGAACTTGGCTGAGGAAACGGCACAAGGCATGGTGTTGTACTTTAAGGAGCTGGTTAAGATTTGCAGTATAATATACAGTGGGGCAAAAAGGTATTTAGTCAGCCACCAATTGGGCACGTTCTCCCACTTAAAAAGATGAGAGAGGCCTGTAATTTTCATGATCGGTGTACCTCACCTCTGAGAGACAAAATGAGAAAAAAAAAAGTCATGTTGATTTTTTAATTTATTTGCAAATTATGGCGGAAAGTAAGTATTTGGTCAATAAAGGTTCATCTCAATACTTGTTATACATCATTTGTTGGCAATGACAGAGGTCAAATGTTTTCTGTAAGTCTTCACAAGGTTTTCACACATTGTTGCTGGTATTTTGGCCCATTTTTCCCATGCAGATCTCTAGAGCATGATGTTTTGGGGCTGTCGTTTTCACTCAAAATCTCACGATACATGGCGCCATTCATTCTTTCTTTTACACCGATCAGTCATCCTGGTCCCCACGGAGTGAGATCTTGCATGGAGCCCCAGATCGAGGGACATTATCAGTGGTCTTATGTGTCTTCCATTTTCTAATAATTGCTCCCACAGCTGATTTCGTCACATCAAGCTGCTTACCTATTGCAGATTCAGTCTTCGCAGCCTGGTGCAGGTCTAACGTCGTGATGGGCAAAATGAAGAGAGACTTCAAAGAGTGTGTCGAGAAATTGGTGCAGCCACATAGCGAAGTGTGGTTTGGTGACGTTAGCGATGACGCTTGAACCGTCCTGAAGCGCCGCACCACGTGACTGATTCAGGAAGTGGTTCGCTGGTCTGGGGGAGACCGCGTGTTAAATGAACCATAAAAGGCGCGGCAAAACGCGATGGAGTCCCCCGCACATTTTGTGTCGTTTGTTTGGCTGGCCGTACTTGCAAGTATTTGGGACCAGCAAAAAACAGAAAGTCTTGGGAGTTTGAAAGTTTGGGAGTTCGTTGACCTAATGACTCCCAATAAGGTTTGTCTTATAAGAATCAATCATATAAATAAGATTCTATTCATTTCGCAATGGAGAAATTCACTATTGCATAGCTCGTATAGACACACAAGGGGTGCAAAAAACACATCGTCTGCTCACGTAGGATAAATATTTGTGCGCGGGTGTGTTGCCACAGGCGAAGCAGAGCAATTCTACATTTTGACCTCTAGATGGCATCATAGAGTAAATGAATCATTATGAAGCGTCGGCATATGTAGTGTCACAGTTGGCTGAAAGTGTTAATGCTTCACGGGGCTTCATCTGAACATCACTACCTGTTTCTGGTGTCCTTTGACAGCTCTTTGGTCTTGGCCGTAGTGGAGCTTGGAGTGTGAGGACAGGTGTCTTTTATACAATAACGAGTTCAAACAGGTGCCATTCATACAGGTAACGAGTGGCGGACAGAGGAGAATCTTGAAGAAGTTACAGGTCTGTGAGAGCTGGAAATTTTGCTTGTTTGTTGGTGACCCAATACTTATTTTCCACCATAATTTGCGAATAAATTCTCTAAAAAATCAGACAATGTGATTTTCTGGATCCCCCCCCCCCCCCCCCCCCCCCCCCCCCCTCATTTTGTGTCTTGTGTTTTGTGGCTAGGCCTGTGTCACTCGATGAAGGCTGGAAGTGATCCAGGTGGCTAGGAGGTCAATTTAATTTATGAGATGATGAGAAGATAAAAGAGCAATATATAAACTTTGTGTCATAAATTATTACAACCTCTGCCTAAGAAGTGTTTTATATTCATGTCCACATTAGTCACTCAAATTCATTTTCACTTGTGGACTCCCATTTATTCCAAGCATAACTGCAGTAGGTGAAGATTTGTGATATAGACAGACCATATAAAAAATTTAAAGTAGTTTTACCCCTCCCACACATTTGAAACACATTTTAAACTTGTTAAAAATTTACTTTTTAAACATCTGAATGTATTTGAACTGGACACCCAAAATATGTGCAGGCATAAAATGTATAAAAAATACTGCATAATATTGATAAGGGTTTTGTGCAGGGAATATCCATAGATGGCAGTCATGTAATGTTAGTTAATCAGTTTATTCGAAAGGGGACAATGCAATTTCATAAAACACATGAAGTACACATGGTTAAAAAAGCCAGAATTAGCCAGAAGGCTAGTTTTCATCTGTAGTCCCCTGGCCATGATGTAAAAAAGCAGTAAAATACATCTACAAGACAATATAATGCAGGATACATAATCAAAGACTTACTATACTATTAAGAGAGAATAAAACCACAAATCATTTGATCATAACATGAAAACATCATAACATGTAACAACTGTATTATTCTTATTATTATTATAATCCATCCATCCATGTTCTGTTCCGCTTATCCTTACGCGGATCGTGGGCGTCCTGGAGCCTATCCCAGCTATCTTCGGGCGAGAGGCGGGGTACACCCTCAACTGGTCGCCAGCCAATTATTATTATTATTATTATTGCTATATTCCGCTTTTTTTTAACTGCTCAATAAATAAAGTTGCGTTTAGTTGATTTAATTCAATTGGAGACGTGCACTGTAAGCAACATGTACTGTAAAAAAAAGCCCACGTTAGCCACGGCTGCTAAATGTTTGAAGTTTGAATACTTAGAATGTACAATTAATTCAAAAGAGATAATAAACTTACCTTTTGAGCAGAAATATTGCTGATTCCTCGTCACTTCTGAATCCTCTGAGCTGTCTGAGTTCCCTTCGTTCTGCTTCCATTTGCTAATCTTATTCTCGGTTGTAAGTAAATGAGTGGTTATTTTTTTTCCATTTTCCAGAGGTGGATATTCCACCGTAGTTTCAACAAAGCTCCTGAAGCCCAAAGTAACATGTATGTGCGAGACTGCAGGAGTGCACCACGAAGACAAAGGCGCGCTATGAGTGCACCCGCAAATACACGGGAAATCATTGACACCTCGGTGGTCACACCTGTTTCTGACTGGTTGTGTTTCCTCGGGCACAGTGGTTCCTTAAAAATAATATTAGAAGTACAAAATTGAGCCAGAGAGGGCTGATTTATTTCACAGATAATTTTACTAATGTACTACTATAAGGACAGAGAGCTGAACTGTTCTCTGGAGTCAGTGGAAATTGGAGGGAGAGGTTCTGCCCAAGACTGAGTCATATCCATTGGCTGCCCCACCAGGCTCAGTGGGCTCTTCTCCTTGGAGTTCTCAACAACGTTGGGGATACGGACCTGGCTTTGGCTGGTAGGCAAACTGGTGGGCTTTGTTCTGGTCACACCACGAGCAAATGCTGCATCCAACAGATCCCCCTCGGTTTTAAGTCATAGTGACGAGATGGAAAGATCCCGTTTGATTGATAGAGCCAAGCCGTGGACCGACGAAGGTCGCGAAGAAGGACCGAGGAGAGGCGAAAGGAATACATTGAGATGCGACACAGGGCAAAGGTAGAGGTGGCAAAGGCCAAACAAGAGGCATATGATGACATGTATGGCAGGTTGGACACTAAAGAAGGAGAAAAGGATCTATACAGGCTGGCCAGACAGAGGGATAGAGATGGGAAGGATGTGCAGCATGTTAGGGTGATTAAGGATAGAGATGGAAATATGTTGACTGGTGCCAGCAGTGTGCTAGCTAGATGGAAAGAATACTTCGAGGAGTTGATGAATGAGGAAAATGATAGAGAAGGGAGAGTAGAAGAGGCAAGTGTGGTGACACCAGGAAGTGGCAATGATTAGTAAGGCTGAAGTTAGAAAGGCATTAAAGAGAATGAAAAATGGAAAGGCAGTTGGTCCTGATGACATTCCTGTGGAGGTATGGAAGCATCTAGGAGAGGTGGCTGTGGAGTTTTTGACCAGCTTGTTCAATAGAATTCTAGTGAGTGAGAAGATGCCTGAGGAATGGAGGAAAAGTGTACTGGTGCCCATTTTTAAGAACAAAGGTCATGTGCAGAGCTGTGGCAACTATAGAGAAATAAAGTTGATGAGCCACACAGTGAAGTTATGGGAAAGAGTAGTGGAGGCTAGACTCAGGACAGAAGTGAGTATTTGCGAGCAACAGTATGGTTTCATGCCTAGAAAGAGTACCACAGATGCATTATTTGCCTTGAGGATGTTGATGGAAAAGTACAGAGAAGGTCAGAAGGAGCTACATTGTGTCTTTGTAGATCTAGAGAAAGCCTATGACAGAGTACCCAGAGAGGAACTGTGGTACTGCATGCGGAAGTCTGGAGTGGCAGAGAAGTATGTTAGAATAATACAGGACATGGACGAGGGCAGCAGAACAGCGGTGAGGTGTGCTGTAGGTGTGACAGAAGAATTTAAGGTGGACGTGGGACTGCATCAGGGATCAGCCCTGAGCCCCTTCCTTTTTGCAGTGGTGATGGATAAGCTGACAGATGAGGTTAGACTGGAATCCCCGTGGACCATGATGTTTGCAGATGACATTGTGATCTGCAGTGAAAGCAGGGAGCAGCTGGAGGAACAGTTAGAAAGATGGAGGCATGCACTGGAAAGAAGAGGAATGAAGATTAGCCGAAGTAAAACAGAATATATGTGCATGAATGAGAGGGGTGGTGGGGGAAGAATGAGGCTACAGGGAGAAGAGATAGCAAGGGTGGAGGACTTTAAATACTTGGGGTCAACCGTCCAGAGCAATGGTGAGTGTGGTCAGGAAGTGAAGAAACGGGTCCAAGCAGGTTGGAACGGGTGGGGGAAGGTGTCAGGTGTGCTATGTGACAGAAGAGTCTTTGCTAGTGTGGAGTTTGCATGGTTTCCTCCGGTTACCGCCCACATCCCAAAACATGCATGGTAGGTTAATTGAAGACTCTAAATTGCCCGTAGGTGCGAATGGTTGTTTGTCTATACTGTATGCGCCCTGCGATTGGCTGGCGACCAGTTCAGGACTCTCACCTAGCCCAGCTGGGATAGGCTCCACCATGCCCGCGACGCTAGTAAGGATAAGCGGTATGGAAAATGGATGGATAAGAAAGTGGAAAAATGATAATGAAGAAAAATGAAAGGGTGTCATGCGTCTGACTTCTGCTTCCCTAAGTAGGACAATTTTAACAAATACAACAAAAAGTGATTTGTAGATTTTTTTAATTGCAAACTAACCCCTTTAATTTAATTCTATGCGGCGGTCGTGTCACAAGATTTCAGGCTCCGCCGCTCGGTCCCTGTCGCATGACGGAGGCGCCGGCCTACGTGCTTTTACCCCGGAAGTGATCCAGGCGGCTAGGCGGCGCACGCACCAGCGCAGCAGGCAGGCAAGCAAGCAAGCAGGCACGGCGGCACCGGCTTCCTCAGCAGGCACGCAACATCGCGCACTATGGCGTCGCTCTGAGTCCACTCACTCACACGGCAGTTGTGTACATACCTAACCGGCAATCCGTCACCATCGGCGCCTTGATAATGGACCTCCGGTCCAGGGGCTTTTTTCGGGGCCATCGGAATCACCTGTAGTACTCCTAAAGTACTAAATTGTTTGATTTTTCAGCACTGTCACTGTTGCACGCCCCGGGATTTCATCAAGTGACAGCAGAGCCGGTTAGCCATAGCTAGCTCGCTAAGTAAATAGCCAAAGAAGGGCATCGGACTAAACTAAAAAAAGGGCACCGGGGTGCGACAATATCGCAAATTCCGCAGAGGACCCGACGAGAGGCCGACGCCCGGTTTCCAATCCAGCCGCGCCTTCACACGTTATCCCGGTAAGAATCCCAAAAGTGAGCTCGGGCTTCATTTTGTCTATGGAGCCGCGGTCGAACAAGGCCCCATGCCGGCTGTCAGCCCGTCCTGGATTTTAACGAGTTTAGTCGGCGAATGTAAAAAAAAATAATCATACAATTTGTAAATGCCCAAATGTGTTGTGTTTGTACTTAGTTGTCTAGTCGCTCTCGATTGTGGGGGAGCTTTGAGCTAATCACGACCACCATTAGCCGCATTACAGACACGGGGTAATCTTCAGCTGGTTGCCACCCTTCATGCTCCTCGCCATGTACTTTCGCTGTTTTCCAACGCAGGAGCGACGATTTATCGTCACTTTTGACGTGAACTGACTAATGATTGTGTTTCTTGCTCGAAATCGTCTTGTAGGATTGAGATGTTTTGTAAAATAAAATAAAATCCCCCCGCATTCAGTGTGCTCATGGAGCCGGCCCGGGCCTGTAGTGAAATGCACTTCACACAGACACGCACAGTTGCGCTGAATGCTAACGTTGACCCTCCATAGTTTCATCAAACCTCGCCAATGTTGACGGTTGGAACACTACTTTGATTTCTGGTTAATTTTGCTGGTGATTAAAAGCAATATTAGAACAACATTGACTGCGTTTGCGGAGCACTTCAGTGTAAATGATGCGGGACACTAGGACCGGCCACGTAGCATAACCTAAGCAAAAATGTGTCTTTGACAGTGGGACACGTATCATTAGCCCGGTTGCTATTCCCTCCCCCCCCCCCCCCCCACCACCCCAATTTTCACTGGGAATGTTGGCCTACTGTTCGAAGTAGCTACCCTTTTTTTGTTCAAACGTACCCGTGGGCTTCACGTGACCCCCCGTTTGATCTACATATCGAGCAACCGGATGAATATTAACCGAGTTTCCTTTAAAGGAGCCATGCGCTAGCTAATGCTAACGTCAGTAGCCGTGTTAGCAGGTGATGGCAAGACGATTCGAGAAGTACATTGATTTCCAATTGGTTTACGTGATATTTTTTTTTCCGCCATGAAGAACACAACAAGGGTATTTGAAGTTTATTGAGTGTTGTTTTACAGCACAGGCCAGTGTCACTGAAAATGAGCTTTGACCTCAGGTGTCCATTTTCTCCCAATCCCCCCCACCCCACCACCAGACCACTGGTGACATAACAATTTCAACGACATGGTGTCTCAGAATGTCAATTTTTTTATTTTTTTTTTTTATTTTTTTAACAAAAGCAAGTGAGATAGTTTTATCAGATTTGGTTCTATGTATTCAGTGGTTGTCAAAGTTTGTAACCGTGTTGAATTTGTATGCACTTGAACACAAAACTATATGGTGCCCGCAAAATATATTTACAATTAAAAATGTATTCACAAAAGCAACTGATGAGCTATGTTAGTCACATATGTTCTCAGTAGTTATCATAAGTTGTCACACAATTTCAACTACAGTGCGTTCACTGAGTCTCTTTACAATAATAAAAAATGTATAGCAAAAGTAAATCGATGAGCTATGTTCATCCTATTTGTTTCAGTGTACTCAGTGCGGTAAGTTGCAGATGTTTTTGTTTTGGCAGTGGATATGGCAAAATTAGCACTATTCCTATGGTGTTGCACACGCATACACAATCACTAAGTCTGGTCACCAAACAGCTTCTTCATGAAGTAATTTAAGTGAATAAAGCAGATAATATTTCTATAGAGCCCAATGTATGTGTTTTTGGGCAGCTAAAAATTGAAATGGTGGCAGGTGTTTGTCGACTCCCATGCATTATTATTTTATTTTATTTGATGTTCATGCTCTGTTTAAAAAAAAAAAAAAAAAAAAAAAAGTCAGAAGTTACTCAAGTTACTCTTGTTCTTTTTTTCATTGAGTACTTTCTTACTCAAGTAAATATTTGGATGACTACATTTTACTTGTCATATTATTCTAATGTAACAGTACTCTTACTTGAGTACAATATTTGGCTACTCTACCCACCTCTGGGTGTACCACACAAATATAAGGGACATTGACCTGAAGAAAAACATCACCAATGCCATTGCCTCCATTGAAATGGATTACCAGCTCGATATGCTTTTTGCAACTCGGTAGAGACAATATAGAAGCGCAATAAATGAGACCCTAACATATCTACTAATTTTGTAATAATTACCAGTGATTGCTTTTGCAATTTTTTAAATTGTAAAGAGACTTTATGGACTTTCTCCTCTTTGATATTACATACATCTTTTCACTGCTTAACACCTACTGTACTACATGTAGTATGTGCTTGGCTATGGGTCTTGAAACAATGGTGAATGAAATACCTCGTGATGGCCGTTGCTGAAAACTCAACGACTCGGGATAATTTTCAAAGGTGATTAGAACTCAAGTACTCATTCTATGGCACATTAAAGGCATGTAAATGAAAGTGAGAAACACTGGGGGGAGGAGGTGCTGGTGGTGATGGTGGCGGCAGCGTTCTCATGGGTGTAACCGCAGACCACACCCTAAATGATTAATGAAGCTTTCATTTTAACACCAGTGGTACAAATTGTTACTAATTGTTGTGTTTTTTTTTTTTTTATATCCCCTCTCAAAAGGCTGGCAACACATCGCCACCCTAATGCAGAACCATAAAAGAACGTGAAATGAATAAACCACCGCAGCCTATAACGGGACCCACCTCTGTCCCAAACCCCGCCCCCTCCCCTGGATTGACGCAGGTAAGCGATCCCTGCGAGAGTCTGTGTTTTTTGGGGAAACACAGTCATTTGGACATGTCCTAGGTTTCACATTCCACCCCCCCTTATTTTATTTTATTTATTTTTATAAAGGCCGCCTACGGACCTGGACAGCCCCCATCTCTTGTTTTCGCCACACCTCCACCCCCACAGATGAACTCCGCACCTCAGCCAAGACAGGTATGGTCCATCATGTGCTGTTGTAGAAAAGCGTTTTCTCTAATATGGCAACTTCTACTTCTACTCGGGGTTGCAAAATTCTGGGAATTTTCAAAGTTGGAAGCTTTTCATTGGAATTAACAGGAATTGATGAGGAATAAACCCGGAATTTACTAAATTAAAGGGTGGCTCTCCATTGGGAACTTATATAGTTAGGGAAAATACAGCACCAGTCAAAATATTGAGAACACCCCAATTTATTATTATTTTTTCTTTATTGAAAGTCAAGCAGTTCAAGGCCAATGAATAGCTTGTAATTAGGGCTGTCACTATCAAATCTTTTTAGAATCGATTATCCTATAATATTTCGTCAAGTAATCGCCCCCCACCCAAAAAAAAACAAAAAAAAAAATTTTTTTTTTAAACTACTAATATGCATTTTATTCTGGACTTTATTCTGGATTTCTATCCTGAAACTCCATATGGTTGGTACGGAGTGTATGGTAGAAACTCTACAGAATATGAGACAACAAAATCAGCCTTTGCTAAACTGTTGGCATTTGTGATTAGCTTTAGCACAATAGCTATGACCATTTTAGATAAACCCCCCCCCCCCCCCCCCCCCCCGCCCACACCTACAATTCAGCTCATTCATGCATGTTATATTTACATTATACATCTAATAGTGTCTTAGAAATCACTTAAAGACACTGCTGTCATTTTTGCCAATGCTTTTCCACTGGCCTAACGGTGCGTCCGTCTGCAACAAATGTCCGCGCGGCAAACATGGACAGTGGCCAAAAGGTTTCGGGCTGCTCAAATTGGTTTAGGGTGGCACAAATATCTTTTTTTTAATACTTTTTATTGCCTCGAGTCAGAAATTTTTGTGTTAACCAATTTTTTTGTAGTCGAGTTGGGGGGGGGGGTAAAAAAAGAAACTATTTTCTCCTCACAGCCATACTTGAAATGGTACAAACTAAGATAAGAGGTGATTTGCCAGAGTTTAAAAAAAAAAAAAACAGGAAAGGGTACCAAAACTAAAATAATGTACATTTCAGAATTATACAAAAAGGCAGTCTCCAGACCTGAACCCCATCGAGCTTGTTTTGGATAAATTGGACAAGAGTGAAAACAAAGCAACCTACGAGTGCCATACTTTTATGAAGAATGTTTGATGTTCATGGTGGAAGGAGTGTGTTCAGCTGTTATATCTTCCTAAAATGGCTACTTTAATGAGTGAAAAGTTTAGAATATATTTTTGTTCATAGATTGATTTCATTATTTATTTTGTAACGTGTATTCTGTGCTTTAATTTCAGATTACACTGAGACCTTGAACTGCATGAATCTCAATTTTAAAAAGATGGAAAAATTACAGTATTCTAAACTTTTGACTGGTAGTATATATTTTACTACAATCCCGTTTAAACAACCCCAGCATTTCAATGGCCGTTTTCATTTGCTTTGTATTGGAAGCCAATATTTGAGGTACGAGCAAACTTCAGATGCGCTTGAGCGAAGTGAAAAAATTGAGCAGTTATGGTACATTGATGCCCTTACATCTGGGCAAGTAAATTTTGCATGCAGGTCTGCTCATCACAAAACAAAATGTTCATATGATACGTTTCTATTAAATTCTCCTCAATTCCTATGAATTCTCATGGAAAGTTTCCAAATTAGGAATATTAACAACATTCCCCATCTTCCTTTGGAAATTTACTGAAAATTTACTGGAATTTTTCCAACTCTTTGCAACCCCACTTCTACTACGCTTCTTGAGCTAAACTTGTGTGTTTTTATGTGCGTGTGTCATTGCTTATTTCTCTGCCTGTGATCTTGACTTCTTTCCTCTGTTCTGCTGTTCTCCCAGTTTGCCGCAGGGCCCCGTACGTTACACCAACAGGTACTAACACCACCCGCACAGTCGCATCCTACCTCTCCTGTGTCTCCTTAGCGCAGCGCATGTTGCTCGCAATGTAGCTGAGAACGGTTTAGTGGAAATATTAGACCTCTCGTTGGCTCCTCTATCAAACGGTACAGGAGACACGGGAAAACTCATTGGCGCTATAACCTGTTGCGAGCCTGCCAATCAAGTCTCATGTCGGTTCCTTTAATTCTAACCTATGTTTGACATGTTTGATACTGTATGTGCAGGGCAGCCATCACAGTTGAGCTTTAATATCATGCCATTTCAAAACAATTTTGGGCTAAAAGTGGCAACAGACTCGTCTTGCGTAACGTTCCTTTTTGTTGCTCAAGTGCAAAGAGAAGTCAGTCTCAGTAACTTTAGCTTCTTTGGTGGCATCTTAGAGAAAAAAAACAACACACATGAAATTCATCCTTTTCGAGATATATTTTTCATATTTGCGCGGCTTTGGAGGCTCAAATTTTTAAATTCTCACTGTAAAAAGTTTTGGAAATCTGTTAAAGCAATAGTAAAGTAATCAGATTCTCCTTGGATTTTACATCAGTGGTATAAGATTTTTATAACGCAATGTAAAAGATGCATCAATTTCATATCACGTGTAAACAGATGCCTTTAGGAATTTTTTTTAATGGGAAAGCAAAAATCCACTCTAAAATGGAATTGTTATACCTTTTTCTAGTACATACAGTGATAGTAGAATGGTGGATGTGCCATCAAATTGAGTGTATGGTAAGATTATGAAATAAAACTAAAAAGCACAGCGCTCTCGATATTTGAAAATAAAAATAAACATTGTAAGACGGAAGCAAACATGAGACTTCTCACTTTTTTTTTTTTTTTTTTTAACCCAATCATGTGTTCATCACATCAACACCCACATCACAAGGACTTGGTTTTGGTGGCTTTTTTTGTGGAAAGGGTGAGCGCGGCATTAATGAAATTGTAGCAGAACACCTCTGTTTCTAGCATTCCAAACACAACCACATGTTTCTAAATGGCTGTAGTAGACTTGTGTACTGAAAGTGTTAAATCAACAGATTGTTTCATTTACATTCTGTGGACAAGTCAAGACAATTTCCTGGATCAACTGTTGAAACATTCACTCTCAGAATATCATAAACATTACAAAAAAAACAACAACCTCCCCCACATCATCAGAACAAATTGTGGCCTGACCAGCACCTCATTTCCATTTGATAGGATCTGTGGAAATCCTCGGACAAAGTGGCATGACTATTGTAGAGTAATTCAATCAGTACATACAGTGCAAAAACTGGGCTCAAAAAATGAGGGAAAAATTAAATGAGTATACGGATGTAAGCAATTGTCTGCCAGTAGAACAGAAAAACCTACCTTGTCAAGATTTCTTCAAAAAAGTAAACATAGCTAGGCTCAAACCCCTGTGTCACTGTCTCTTGTATGAAAAGTAAATTGCCCAAACTATTCGCTCACCTGCCTTGACTCACAGATAGTGGATATTGTGATATCGCAAAATTAACTCACTGCCAGTTCTCCATCTTAACATCGATATTTGAATTCGACAGTCGTCAATGGCAGTGAATTTAAAAGTGCCTCTATCATCGTGGTTTTGTCTCGATATAAAATAAATAGCCATTGTGCTTATTTAAGCTAATGTAACAGTATCACTCTTACGTGGTTTACTAATGAGTGTTTATCTCAATTCGAAAGCCGTGGGTGAAAAAAACATACAGAGAGGGAATAACAATTCCGAATCCTGTTCTAACATATCCCTCTGTCAATACATTCCATTACTCACAAAAATTATTAGCGTCACAACTTGCTATGGTGTACTACGCGTTTCAAAGCGTCGCTTCACAATCGACTGGGAGAAATTGAGGGATCTTGTTGTTCATGGCGTCCTCTGTCCCAGCTAATGCACCTCTGCTGGCTCGTGGCGGCTGCCACCAATAAGTCCCACGAGTTGGATCTCCGTGTGTCGTCGCTGCCGTCCCCTCTTCTCCGCCGAATTGTTTAAGCATATTGTAACAGTATCACTCTTTAGTGGTGTACGAATGAGTCGAAAGTCGTGGCTGAATGAACGTGACACGGAGAGGGAATAATGATTCTAACTATCGTTAAAACATATACCTCTGCAATTACATTTTATTAGTCCCAAAAATGCAATAATGAAATAGGGCCACTCCATATCACTGCAAATAGGATTCTTGCATACTTCCCTCTCTTCAAATATGTATACATTTCAAATAAAAACATCACAGAGGCTACTCAGAAAAATAAATCATTTTACAGTATTACTAAGCGGAGGAAAGAAACTATATAGGAGTACCATGACTATTTTGTTTAGTTACTTTGCTGTTTCTAAACCTGCATTGCCTTTAAGAATGTTCCTGCCTTTCCGACTTGACTCAAGCAAATAAATCACTGTTGGTTGGCAGTAATTTTTGATGTTGGTTAGAATAGCAGCAATGTCTAATGTTAATGTTGACAACGAATTCTGTGAAATTAGTGAACAGACAATTTCTGAATGGACAGTTTTGTAATTGTGATCATAGCATGATTATTGCTGCAGCAATAAAAACGTTTTGGAGGTACTGTATACAAATGTAAAGATTGGATGTACGGTGATAGAAGGGCACGGTAATATATGACGTGAAGATGTCTTTTTCACAAAGACCTGTGGGGAAAAGCACACAAACTACGAAAGCCTATTGAGAAGGACTTGGCAAGCAAGAAAGAGAGAGGTTTTTCCGTATTCCTTTTTCACCTCTTCGCCCCACCTGTACGGTTAACCTTCCTGCAATATCGTGAGCTTTCCCACAATACCGCAATAATTATCGTACTGTGAGATTAATATTGTGATAGAACCGAACTGTGGGCAAGTGCCCTAAAAAGTTAAACTTCGAGCCCTGTTGAAGTGCATGGAAATATATGATTTGTATTTTTGACAAAAAGATGTGGGAAAACGCACAGAAACTATTAAAGCATATCAAAGACTCAGCCAGCAAGAAAAAGAGGTTTTTCGGTTGTCCTGCTTTCGCCTCACATATATTGTGATCTTTCCTGCAATACTGTAAATCTCCCGATAATTTTCATCCTGCGAGATTTAACACTGTGATAAAACTGAACCGTGAGATACAGATTTAGTTCCATCCTTACTCACATATGATTTACTGTAATATCCCATTCTAAATCAATTTGGTGTTTAGTATGATGTTGGTTTACCATTTGTAGCTACAACAGCTTCAACTGTTGTGGGAAGGCTTTCAACAAGGTTTAGGAGTGAGTTTATGGAAATTTATGCCCATTCTTCCAGGAGAGTCATTGTGAGGTCAACACTGATGTTGGACGAGAAGGCCTGACTCACTGTCCACCCGAAATCGACCCAAACATGTTCTATCTGGTTGACGGAAGGACTCTGTGGAGGCTAGTCAAGTTAATCCATACCAAATGCTCTCATCCATGTCTTTTTAGACCTTGCATTGTACACTGGTGCACAGACATGTTGGAACAGGAAGGTGTATGACTGTCCAAAATCTCTTCGTATGTTGAAGCATTCGGAGTTCCTTTCACTGGAGCTCAGGGGCTAATATTTTCGATATTTCCAATTTAGTGGGAACAGTTTGGAGATGGCACCTTCCTGTACCAATGTGACTGTGCCCAAATCAAGGTTCATGAAGACACGGATGAGAGAGTTTGATGTGGATGAGCTTGACAGGCTTGCAAAGTCCTAACATCGTGATAGAACATGTTTGGGTTAGTTTCGAGTGGACAGTGAGCCTGGCCTTCTCGTCCAACATCAGTGTGTAACTTGACACACTGCTTTTAGAATAATGGTCAAATTCCCATAAACACAGTCCTAAACCTTGTGGTAAGCCTGTCCATAAGAGTTTGATATGTAATTCCAGAAGGTGGACCTATGTCGTATTAAACCCTGTGGATTAAGAATGGGATGTTACTTAAATCCCCATCTGAATCAAGGAAGGTGAGCAAATACTTTTGACAATATATTTAACAATTATTTTCTCTATGTAGGAAAACATGCTTAATAACCAGTTATAATACGTTAAGATTTGATAAATTATTTAAGCAAGTGAAAATGCTCTTACTCTAAAACTGCCTGATAAGAACAACTATCCTGGCAGAGAAAGAATGAGCATATTTTGTCTTGATTTGAACTAATTTATCTTGGTAAGATTTTAGTGTTTCCAGTCTACTTGTCATCTCGCCCTTCAAATTTGCATTTCTGTGGTGTTGGAATTTTTTCATCGCAATCATCTGGCCCTTTTTTGCCATTGCGCTTGTAACTCTTAACATTATTCCAACTTTATGGTAATAGTGTAAATAAAAAATGTGTGTTATGGTATGTAAAATGAGTTTAAACTGATCATTCTCAGTTATTAATTGAGAATAATGATAAATGTGATCTTGGACAAAGCTGATTTGTACATTTCCACAAGTTAAATGAAATTTGAGCTGATAATCTTCTCATACCTTTCACAATACCATCAGAAAGTGTCTTAATTGGTGTCTGTATGAGAATTTTGTCTTTAATGTAATCACTCTCATCAGCATGAGTGAAAGTTTTGCTGGAGTCATGAACACACTGTAGTTTTGTTAGCCATATCCCCCCCTGCCTGCATGCGCTTACTAACTTGAAAGTGGATCCTGCTAGACTTGCCAGGATCTCACTCGACTTTTGATCTGTAAGAACTTGCATGTATGGACGGCATTGCCAGGCTTAACTGTACTTGGCCGGGGAGGTACACAACTCTGCCAGACCCCCCGTCCTCTTTGTCAACATCTCGCAGTCTCGGTCGTTCACACTGTCTCCATTTTCACAGTAATCTCACTCCCTTTCTTGCTTTCTGCTTGTGTGTTGTGCGGCTGAAGGGTGGATACAGAGCGCTACAGGTAATGGCTTTTCTCTCCCTGCAGCCAGTGCTGAAACCACAGTACAGTGAACCCCCGTTGATCACTGGGGGATACATTCATGACCCACCTCCAGTAGGAGAAAAACGGCATTTACAGAGACCATATAAAAAAAACATTTTAAAATAGTTTGACCCCTCAGATGCCCTGTAAACATATTTAAAAGTATTAAAACACACTTTTAAATACAGTTAATACAGTTCTCCAAATAAGGCAAAGCATTTGAGCCGTCTCTCTTGAATTTTTTTTATAATCGATTCTCCTATTAATTATTGATCAAATAATAATTGATGATGATCTAATTTTTGAGGGATGGACTTTAATCCTTAAAAACTGCATATGTTGGTACTGAGTGTATGGTATAAATTTGGTGTACAGAATTTGATACAGCTAAATGCTAAACGGTTAGCCGTTGAGATTAGCATTAGCGCGCTAGCGATTAGCATTTTAGGTAAAAAATTACAAACTGCCATTCAGCTCATTCATACTTATATGTACATTACACATCTAACATGTCTCAAAAATCACTTAAGATGCTTAAGAAATCACTTAAGATGCTCCGTTGTTGTTTTTGGCAAAGTTTGTCATTGGCCCAACACGACCTGTTTTTCAAGTCAACTTTTTGTTGCTTTGTTCCTTGTTACGGAAAGGAAAGTAAAAACGGCTACCGTAAATGGCCAAAAAAATGCAGAGGAAACCTGTAGTCTCCTAGCCAATACCAGCCGTAGCGACACCACCGACTTAGAGGTGAACTGAAATACATTTTCAAAACTGCGTGCGTGGGTTGTGCTCGAGTATAAAGGCAAACTACGCGTGGGACAGCCTCAGTGACGTCAGCGCGGTCGCCGTCCGCGTGAGTATAAAGAAGCCTTTACTCTTCGTTATGCTGCATTTCTTCCAATAGATCTCAGTACTGCTTGGCATGTTGTGGCACAACACGGTACTACGCTGAAGGAGCAATTCTGCTTTCGGACTTGGCTGTATACTGTAAAACCCCATTAATGAAAGCTGAAAAATTTGCGCCCTAGCAGGGGGTGTGCACGATGAACTGCGATGTACCGGGGGAGCACTGTACACTCTAAATGTAACAACTCCAATTCCAATGAAGTTTGGACGTTGTTAAACATGAATAAAAACAGAATACAAAGATTTGCAAATCATGTTCAACCTATATTTAATTGAATACCCTTCAAAGACAAGCTATTGCATGTTCAAACTGATAAACTTTATTGTTTTTAGCAAATAATCATTAACTTAGAATTTTATGGCTGCAACATGTTCCAAAAAAGCTGGGACAGGGTCATATTTACCACTGTGTTACGTCACCTTTTCTTTTGACAACATTAAATAACCATTTGGGAATTGAGGACACTAATTGTTGAAGCTTTGTAGGTGGAATTCTTTCCCATTCTTGGTTGATGTACAGCTTCAGCTGTTCAACAGTCTGGGGTCTCCGTTGTCGTATTTTACGCTTCATAATACGCCACACATTTTCAATGGGAAACAGGTCTGGGCTGCAAGCAGGCCACTCTAGTACCCGCACTCTTTTACTACAAAGCCACGCTGTTGTAACACGTGCAGAATGTGGTTTGGCATTGTCTTGCTGAAATAAGCAGGGGCATCCATGAAAAAGAAATTGCTTGGATGGCAGCATATGTTTCTCCAAAACCTGTATATACCTTTCAGCATTAATGGTGCCTTCACAGATGTGAAAGTTACCCATGCCATTGTCACTAACACAGCCCCATACCATCACAGATATGCTGGGTTTTGAACTTTGTGTCCATAACAGTCCGGATGGTTCTTTTCCTCTTTAGCCCGGACGACAAGACGTCCACAATTTCCAAAAACAATTTGAAATGTGGACTCGTCGGACCACAGAACACTTTTCCACTTTGCATCAGTCCATCTTCGATGAGCTCGGGCCCAGAGAAGCCTGGGCGTTGTTGATAAATGGCTTTTGGTTTGCATAGTGGAGTTTCAAGTTGCACTTACGGCTGTAGCGACGAACTGTATTTACTGACAATGGTTTTCTGAAGTGTTCCTGAGCCCATGTGGTGATATCACACACATTGTCAGTATTTGATGCAGTGCCGCCTGAGGGATCGAAGGTCACGGGCATTCAATGTGAGTTTTCGGCCTTGCCGCTTACATGCAGTGACTTCTCCAGATTCTCTGAACCTTTTGATGATGATATGGACCGTAGATGATGAAATCCCCAAATTCCTTGCAATTGTACGTTGAAGAACATTGTCCTTAAACTGTCCGACTATTTTCTCACACACTTGAAGTCTCATTCACAAGCAAAGATGGGGCGAGTGTCCTTAAACTGTCCGACTATTTTCTCACGCACTTGAAGTCTCAGTCTCACAAAGAGGTGAACCTCGCCCCATCTTTGCTTGTCAATTCAGGGAAGCTCTTTTTATACCCAATCATTGCCACCCACCTGTTCCCAATTAGCCTGTTTACCTGTGGGATGTTCCAAACAGGTGTTTGATGAGCATTCCTCAACTTTCTCAGTCTTTTATGCCACCTGTCCCAGCTTTTTTGGAACATGTTGCAGTCATAAAATTCAAAGTTAATGATTATTTGCTAGAAACAATAAAGTATATGTTTGAACATTAAATATCTTGTCTTTGTAGTGTATTCAATTAAATATAGGTTGAACATGATTTGCAAATCATTGTTTTTATTTATGTTTAACACAACGTCCCAACTTCATTGGAATTGGGGTTGTACAATAACATTTGTTGTGAATCTATACCATCCACCTCGGGTTAGGCGTTTGTGTGTAACTGAACCCATACACACTTGTCAAAACGGGTAATTCATAAATCCAAGGCGTATTGTTTCGTTAATCGTAATTCTTTGTATTTATTTTTTGTCGTTATGTTATTTTAAAATATGTATATATTTTTATTTTTAAAATTGTTTTTTTTTACACAATATCTTCAGGGTTACTATTCGAACCGTCCAGCAATGGCCACCACTGCGCCGAGGGTCCAAACAAGCAGCGGCCCTCGACCAGTAGGACCCACCCACGTCTACCCGTCGAGCTCCCAGATGATGATGATTCCCCAGCAGCAGCTGTCGTTCGCCAGCTCCCCTCAGGGTTACTTCATTCCCCCTGGACAGGTTGGTTAACACAAGCCATGTTTTCGCCATACACGGGTAATTGGTTCAGTTCATCACGGTACAGTTTGAATGGTACTTAAGTAGTTTTTTTTCAGGTATCTGTACTTGAGTATTTGTTTTTCTGATGGCTTTTTACTTTTACTTCCTACATTTGAAAACTGATATCTGTACTTTTTACTGCTTACTTTGTCAAAATAGGCTTGTTACTTTTTTCAATTTTCATGTATCGTCCATTTTATTTATATGGCGCCAGTTCACAACAAATGTGCGTGCACAGAAGTTTTTATAGCGGGTATTGTGTACAGTTACAGTACAAGTAACACTAATCCATTACCTTTTTGCTTTCATGCATGTCAGTTTGCACTTTTTACAATAACATGACACATTTCTTGTACTTTCACCAATCTTTTTTCCTCTTTAACAATTATCTATACTTTTACCTAAGTACAGAGTGTAATACTTCTACCCCCACCCGTCATCGAAATAACAGACAGCTGACGAATTCACACCCACAAGCAACACACGAACACAAAAAAAATAAATACCCGCTATAAATCCAGTAAGGGGAACAAAGACGATATAAAATGTATACTCTAAAATGATACCACACAAGTGTATAGAATATTAAATAAAGAAAATAATTGCTGAGGGTGGCCAGTGAGGTAATGTCAAGGTTGCCCTCAAGTGCCCCTTTGTTTTCTTACATTTAATTGTAACATGGATGTGAAAATTTTGTGGCTAACTGTACTACAACTGTTACCCCAAGAAAAATGTTGCTAAAAAGTTGGATGCTGTGGTTTGCTTTATAATACAATGGAAACAGGGAAATACAATGGGTGCTGAACTGAACTGAACAGTTTTCTCCTTAATGTACTCGAAGCCCTCAGAAATGTAATTGTTTCCCTGCTATTTCTCTGCTTGTGCAGTACCGGGCCCCATACATGCCACCTACTCAGCAGTATCCCGTGACTAGCGGTACTGCAGGCTTCTATGCGGGAACCAGCCCTGCTGAATACCCTGGCTACGGTAAGAGACTTAACCCTGTGGAAAGGGATGCTCTCTGTCACCCTCACTAATTTTTAATCATCTGTCATGTTTAAAGTAAGCGTCTAGTCTTAGTCCGCGGGCGTGTTAGCCTCATCGCTCACCGGGTTGGCTGCGTTTGTTTTTTGTTTTTTTTCAATGGGAGAGCTCATTTGTATGTTTAGTCTTTTTGAGAGCAGAACACTGATGCATGCGTTGTGGCTTTTTGTTCTGCTTTGGCCTGAGTTCTTTCTATCTGCAGTCACAGCTCACGCTACCTCACAGGTTCCATGAAATGCCTTGAAAATAGATTTGTTTGTCTATGCAAAAGACACAGTATTTACAAAAAAAAGTTAAAGATTGGGCTTTGGGGAGAAATTTCAGGTTTAACCTAAAATGCACTAAACCTTTACCAGTGACCTTACAGGGAGAGTTTTTTTGTTTTGTTTGTTTGCCATAATTGTTAAAACAATCATTGATTTGACAGTAGTATGTGATAAATATATCCTATATATCCATGTAGCCCATTCTGTGCCTCTAATTTGATTAACAAAAGAAAAACGCTGCCCGAGGAAAAACAACCCATTTGAGACAGAAGGCGAGACTTACGAGGTGTCAATCATTTATCACATGTTCGCGGCCACACTCATTGGGACAAGATTGGGCCAGAGACTGATGAATATTCCCCCCAGCTCATATTTACCGGTATGTACTGCTGTCAAGTCATAGATAATTAATTTTCACAGATATGTCTTCAGATGCGACAATTAATCAACCGACAATACATTATCAAATTAATGGACAACTATTTTCATTATTGATTAACCATTTAGAGACCACGCTTACCCTAAAATTGTCCAAATCTTCGGAAAATCAGCCTCTCAACAGTAAATACTCTTATTGTTGTAATCCACCCATGAAAGCAGCCTCATCTTTGATTGACCAAAACACATTTGGAATCATCTGCTTTTACTTTGGAAAATGATGATCACCCCCCCCCCCCATTTTATGACGTTATTGACCAAACCAGTAACTGAATCCTAATAATTTTTTTGCTGGATTTTTTTTCTGCACTCTGTTTAAAGTAAAGTCCTGTTTTTGAATAAAGCGATAGAAATGGGGAAAAAAATCGGCTTAATAAATTAATTGAAAAAAATATGTACAGATTAATGGTTTATTAAAATAATGGTTTGTTACAACCCTCAATATGACAAAATGTGATTTTTATTATTATTATTTTTTTCTCTCTCCCCTAAATTACAAACTCCCCCTTCAATTTGACCTTCTGTAAAATTTTGAATGCATGTTTTTGCTCAATTTGCTGTTAGCTGTCCAGGAACTGAAATGCAAAATTTACAAGTAGTCCAGTCACAATTTTTTTTAAGACGATATATTTTCCCTAAAACTATCACAATAAATATTGTTTTTTAATGCCTCTGAAATCATGAAAAATAAGGCATACCCTTTGTTGTCATAGTTATTAGGCTTTTCACGATCAGGATTTTTGGGACCTAATCACCGATCAGCAAGTTTAAAAAAACGATAACCGATCGAATCACAAAATGGAGCAATGTGTCCATTTACATGACTTGTTGACCATGACCATTTACTGTATATACTTGTGTACTGTATACTGAGTACGTATCTTCAAAATTATTCTCTAGCATTTTAGACTTAAAAACATCTTTAAAACGGACTTTAAAACATCAATGACCTCTAGGGGACATTCAAAGATTGGCTACTGACATAAGTTTAGGTCAAATCAACATTACAACATGACAATAATGGGTGCTAACTTACTGTGATAAAATTACTTTATTGCAATTAAATTACTTGAATAACGGGTGTTGTCCAGAGTTTGCGTCTGTTATAATTTCGTTTTCCTATTGTTTTCGTTTCCCTATTGGATCCTCCTGGGTCTGAAATAAAGAATAAAGAGGTGCAAGACTAGCCTGGTTTATATGGAATAGTATAATCAGTTTAGAAGCCCAAACCGAATGAAAATGCTCCCTATAAACGCCTCAATTGGAATAAACAGGCCGAAGCCAAATGGAATTTCATTCGGTTTCACAGGGATGCTTCTTCTCGACGTAAATGAGCGGTGCCGTCATAGTTTGTGCACGGCGTAAATATGACTGCTCCCAATGGAGCTCGTATGCGACTGAGATCGTGTTTTTTTACTACATATACAGTGGGTACGCAAAGTGATATATAGGAATATAATAAAATAATAATTATTATAATACAGTTGTTGCATTACATGACTGCCATCTATGGATATTCACTGCACACAATCCTTTATATATTATATATAATATTGTGCAGTATTTTTGTATACATTTTACAGTGGGTACGGAAAGTATTCAGACCTTAAATTCTTCACTCTGTTGCAGCCATTTTCTAATATTTAAGTTAATTTTTTTCCTCATTAATGTACACATAGCACCCCATAGTGCCAGAAATAAAACAGAATTGTTGAAATTCTTTCAGATTTATTAAAAAAGAAAAACTGAAATATCACACAGCCATAAGTATTCACACCCTTTGCTCAGTATTTAGTAGAAGCACTCTTTTGAGCTAATACAGCCATGATTCTTTTTGGGAATGATGCAACAAGTTTTTCACACCTGGATTTGGGGATCCTCTGCCATTCCTCCTTGCAGAACCTCTCCAATTCTGTCAGGTTGGATGGCGAACATTGGTGGATGCAAAGCTGCTTAAGTTTGGCAGTGATCCACGGCTTGTTTTTGTTGAATGTGCGAAAAGACTTTGTTGGTACACACACCTTCACAGAAACTGATATAGGATGTGACAGTGTCTGTATATTCATCCAGGCTGCCAGCTGAATTTTCAAAGACACTCCAGTCTGTGCAGTCTAAACAGCTTTGAAGTTCCATCTTTGCTTCATTGGTCCACTTTTCACTGTAGGCTTCACGCATTTAAGTTCTTGCCTGTTTGTCGGTATTAAGTGAATTAAGCAGTGATCAGACGAGCCCAGTGCTGCACGAGGTTTGGCACGGTATGCTTTTTATAGCGTAGTATAGCAGTGGTCCAAAATGTTATTTTCCCTGGTAGGACAGTCGATGTGCTGCTTGTATTTAGGGAGTTCGTGATTGAGTTTAGCTTTGTTAAAGTCCCCCAGAATAATGAGGGGTGAGTCCGGGTTTTTTTCAATTTCGTTTACTTGTTTGGCGAGCGTTAGCAGTGCGGCGTTCGTGTTAGCTTGAGGCGGAATGTACATGCCAGCCAGAATGAATGATGCAAATTCACGCGGCGAGTAGAATGGCTTACAGTTCAAAAACAGCGACTCCAAATGCGGGCTGCAGTGTTTGCTGAGCTCAGTGAAGTCCGTACACCATTGTGGCGTCACCTCCATCTCCATGCGCCAAAGACCGCGGTCACTGCTCCGGTGATTAACTCGGGGGAAAAAACTGAACGGATTTGCGAAAGTTGGTGAAAGAAAGTCTGGAGTAGCCTCCTTGAGGGTTAGCAAGTTTCCCCTTGTGTAAATGAGTCGTGTAATATCGCCAAAGACGAACGAAAAACACAAAAACAATACAAAAATTTTCATCCAGGATATCCCTGGACTTGGCTGCATTCATCTTTCCTTTGATTGCAACCAGTCAACCTGTCCCTGCAGCTGGAAAAACACCCCCACAGAATGATACTGCCACCACCACGCTTCACTGTTGGGACTGTATTGGACAGGTGATGAGCAGTGACTGGTTTTCTCCACACATATTGCTTAGAATTAAGGCCAAAAAGTTCTATCTTGTTCTCATCAGACCAGATAATCTTATTTCTCACCATCTTGGAGTCAATCAGGTTTTTTTTTTTTTTTTTTTTTTTTTTTTTTTTTTTTTAACGCAAACTCCATGCGGGCTTTCATGTGTCTTGCACTGAGGAGAGGCTGCAGGGTGTGGAGGGCTGCAGTGATGGTTGACTTTCAAGAAATTTCTCCAATCTCCCGACTGCATCTCTGGAGCTCAGCCACAGTGATCTTTGGGTTCTTTTTTTACCTCTCTCACAAAGACTCTTCTCCCCCGATTGCTAATTTTGGCCAGACAGCCAGCTCTAGGAAGGGGTCTTGTCGTCCAGAACGTCTTCCATTTAAGGATTATGGAGGCCACTGTGCTCTTAGGAACTGTAGGTGCAGCAGACTTTTTTGTAACCTTGGCCAGATCGCTGCCTTGCGACAATTCTGTCTCTGAGCTCTTCAAGCAGTTCCTTTGACCTCATTATTCTCATTTGCCCTGACATGCACTGAGAGCTGTAAGGTCTTATATAGACGGTGTGTGGCATTCCTAATCAAGTCCAATCAGTATAATCAAACACAGCTGGACTCCAGTGAAGGTGTAGAACCATCTCAAGGATGATCAGAAGAAATGGACAGCACCAGAGTAAAATGAGTGTGACAGCAAAGCATCTGAATACTTGTGGCTGTGATATTTCAGTTTTTCTTTTTGAATAAATCTGAAAAAAATTCAACAATTCCGTTTTTTTTCTGTCAATATGGGGTGCTGTGTGTACATTGAGGGGAAAAAAATAACTTAAATGATTTTAGCAAATGGCTGCAATATAACAAATAGTGAAAAATTCCGTACCCACTGTAAGTTGTATTTGTTTTTTTATTTCAAGGTACCATATTTTGGCTATTTCAACCTCCATAGAGTGACCCTCTAACATTTACTATAAAAGTGTCAATTTCATAAAAAAAAAAAAAAAAAAAAAAACACCTTGGTTTTGTTATACGAGTGTCTATACAAGGCCCCTCTGGCGGCTGCTTCTGTTTGACCCAGTTTTGTAACCGCTTTGTCAATATTTGGCTAAGCCCACCCCCTTTTCTCTGATTGTTTGCCTCCGTGGAGAAAACCCACTTGTGATGTTGACAGCGCTGGCTTGGGGCAGAAAGGGAAGGGTGAGCCCTTCGCTCGTGACGTAGATAAGCTCAAGAAATTCGAATCACCTGATTTCAGGCCCCTCGGCAGAAAAACGTCTGGAACTCAGGAATGCGTGGACGATTTTGATTCATATTTCACGTTTACTGAAGCACCATAGAGACTGATATCCCAAATACAAGGAAAAATTGGTGTGCTAAAAATACGGCACCTTTATTAAAAAAAAAAAAAAAAAAAAAAACGTATCAGAACGATTCCAACTACTTTGCTGAACAGACGACTGACCTCCATCTTGATAAATGACGTGACATTCACGACAAAGTGTGCATGTCACACGACTCTTCCGTTTAAATGTGGTGCACATCATATATACACCCGATTGGAATAGATCACGTCACATGTAAACAGTTGAGCAGAGATTTTCAATCAAAATTACTTCAATCTGAATGACAAAAGTCTGCATGTAAACTTGGCTATTGTGTGGTTGGTCTGCTAAAAGCAAGCCCTTCACCTGTCAATCAAATATGGTGATGTTCGCTGTAGTTAACTACTGGCTGAATAATATGGGGAGAGATATGTCTCAAAGTTATTTACACTTTTTTCAAATCCACAAATATAGCCACGATTTACAGGTGTTTTTCAAATCCACAAATATATCCACAATTTAAAATTTTTTTTAGATACAGAAGTACAGTCCCCTCCAAAATGTTTGGAACGGCAAGGTCAAGTCCTTTGTTTTTGTTGCATACTCAAGACATTTTGGTTTCAGATCAAAAGATGAATATGAGACAAAAGTTCAGAATTCCACCTTTTATTTCATGGTATTAACAGCTAGATGTGTTAATTCAGCACAGAGCACCTTTTGTTTGAAACCACCCAGTTTTCAAGTGAACAAAAGTATTGCATACATTAGTAAATTAACTTACAGTGGATAACATTTAATATTTGGTGGCAAAACCCTTACGAACTGCATCAAGCCTGCGACCCATTGACTTCACCAGACTGTTGCATTCTTCATTTGAAATGCTTTTCCAGGCCTTTACTGCAGCCTCTTTCAGTTCTTGTTCATTTCTGGGGGGGTCTCCCGTCAGTCTCCTCTTCAAGAGGTAAAATGCATGCTCTATTGGGTTAATGTCTGGTGATTGACTTGGCGAGTCTAAAGGCTTCTTCATACTCGCGCGGCTATCCCACACGCAGTTTGCCTTTATTATACTCAAGCGCAACCCACTTCGGTCACGTGATGCAATGCGGGTGCTGTCGGCCGCGCGAGCGCGGGAGTATAAAGAGGCCTTAAGACCTTCCACTTTTCCACCCTGATGAAGTCCTTTGTTGTGTTGGCAGTGTCTTCTGCTTTGTCTTTTCCTTTCGGCTTGTCCCATTAGGGGTTGTCACAGTGCGTCATCCTTTTCCATGTAAGCCTATCTCCTGCATCTTCCTCTCTAACACCAACTGCCCTCATGTCTCTTCCTTCACTACATCCATCAACCTTTGGTCTTCCTCTAGCTCTCTTGTCTAGCAGCTCCATCTTCATCGTCCTTCTACCAATATACTCACTCTCTCTCTTCTATACGTGTCTGAACCATCGAAGTCTGCGCTCTCTAACTTTGTCTCCAAAACATCTAACCTTGGCTGTCCCTCTGAGCTCATTTCTAATCTATCCAACCTGCACACTCCTCGAGAGAACCTCAACATACTCATTTCCGCCACCACGCACTCTGTTTCCTCTTATCTCTTCAGTGCCACTCTCTCTTATCTGTACATCATGGTCACTGTTTTATAAACTTTGCCCTCCATCCTAGCAGAGACTCGTCTGTCACACAACACACCTGACACCTTCCGCCACGCTTTCCAACATGCTTAGATCCATTTCTTCACTTCTTTACCACACTCACCATTGCTCTGGACTGTTGACCCCAAGTATTTAAAGTTCTCCATCCTTGATATCTCGTCTCCCTATAGTCCCACTCTTCCCCCTCCACCCCTCTTAGTCTTACTTCGACTAATCTTCATTCCTCTCCTTTCCAGTGCATGCCTCCACCTTTCTAACACTCCCTCAACCTGCTCCCTGCTTTCACTATTTAATTAAAAAAAAAAATTTTTTCACAAATGTCTGAAAATGATTACTTTGTCATTATGGGATATTTAAAGGAGTTTTATTTTATTTTTTTTTTTTTAATAAAAGAAAACTATACTCAAATCAGCTTTAGAATAAGTCTGTAACATTGCAAAATATGGAAAACGAGAGAGGGTGTGAATACTTTCTGGTGGCACTGTATATATGTAGTCTGTCCTCTCAACAAAGACAGCAACACTTCCGCCTATCGGAGGGAGCGAGGGCATTCATAAGTTTACATACCCTCATAAGTGCTTATGTGGTCATAAGTTTACATACCCTGGCAGAATTTGTGAAATTGTATTTAATTTTTTTAAATATGACTGATGACCGAACAACAACCATCATTTTCTCTATGGTTATGTTTAATGATAATGCTTTTCTGAAATGATTGACATTTTATTTTGAATCCCATTTAAATAAAATTAAATGTTTCGCCATCGCCTTAAATGTGTTTCGCCTTCATCTTTTCTTTAAAGAAGTGTGCCCATCTTACAAATTCTGCCTGGGTAATCAAACATATGAGCAACTGTGTTTTCTCGTTTACTAAATAAAAGTAGGGCTGTGAATTTCAAAATAAGAGCAAGTATATAAAGTATTACGTGTTCAAATAAAGTGCTTTACTTAAGAATAATTATTTGAAAATTCAGATCATCCTGTTTTGATCATACGGGTAGAAGCAAAGTCATGCATTGTAAAAATGCATTATACATAGGTGGAAAGGTTTTCCAGAATTTTGAGGTGAACTTTGGGGGTGCGTATTATATATGGGGTGTGCATTATACACAAGAAATTGCGGTAACTTTCCCTTAGGTGTCTCTGTTGTGTGAATCTACGTGCTGCACATGGTGCAAGGCTGTGGAGTTTTGGATGGAGCCAGTACAGTCAAGCGCTAGTGGCTAATGACACAGTCGTCAATCTCTGTCGGCTCACTGTGTGATCCGCAGACTGGGTTACCACAACAATGACCATTTATCAAGTCCAGAAAACTTGTGTCCATTTTATTTATCAAACAATTAGTTGATATAGTAATTATCGTGACAGGGCTAACAGCAGGTGTTTGATCCATGAATGGACCAATACATATCCAGGTTCTGTTAGCATGCTGGTCATATTTTGACATCATGAGACCAAGACATTACTTTCATGTACACGTATTTTTTTGCTCAACACTTACATAGGTGGGTAGTAGTAATGCACGACATTTACTCGGTAACATTTTGGATAGATTGTACTTGTCAGGGCGGCACGCTGGACGACTGGTTAGCACATCTCCCTCACAGTTCTGAGGACTGGGTTCAAATCCCGGCCCCGCCAGTGTGGAGTTTGCATGTTCTCCCCCGTGCCTGCGTGGGTTTTCTCCGGGCACTCTGGGTTCCTCCCGCATCCCCCAAAAAACATGCATGGTAGGTTGATTGAGAACTCTAAATTGCCCTTAGGTGTGAATGTGTGTGCGAATGGTTGTTTTTTTTATATGTGCCCTGCGATTGGCTGGTGACCAGTTGAGGGTGTACCCCGCCTCTCGCCTGAAAATTGCTGGGATAGGCTCCAGCACGCCCGCGATCCTTGTGAGGATAAGCGGAACGGAAGATGAATGAATGAATGAATGATTAACTGTACAAGGTTTCAGGCAGGATGTTCAGAGGGAAGTGGCCACTGAGCATCAGCAGGTTGTAACAGAGCTACAGAGAGACTGTTAAGAGTCTTGGGGGGACTGTTGTAAATTTTGCCATTCAGCTCCTTGTTAGAGAAAAAGTTGTGCAAAAAGTACAAAAAAAAAAAATTAACAGTCAAAAGAGGTTACATTTTGCCTGTAAAGGTTTTAGTGCATTTTAAGTCTGTCCTGAAATTTCTTCCAGCGGTCCGAAAAGCTGTAAAACTAGGAAATGCAGAAACACTTGAAACAACTAGGTTTTGAATAAGTAATAAAAGAATCTAAAATATGATTTGAAAGAAGTTCCAATACACTTCACTATAAAAGGACAGCCAATACTGACAGGCAAGAACAATTAATTTCATGGGGCCTTTTTAACACCCGCTTCCTCTGAATCCTCTCAATAACTCATTCTGCATCTGTCTCTTCCTGTCCTCTTTCCTTCCTACCTTCCTTCCTTCCTCTCCCATCCCTCGCTCCTCCCTCCTCCTTTTGCCGCGTTGGTTCAGAGCCCTCTCTTGCTGCGAGGGAGAGGCGGGGTGGTGGGGGGAGAGGCGGCGGCCGAGAGAACGGCCGTCTCTCTCTCCACGGTGCTCCTCTCACCTCCCAGCGCTACCCCGGTGAGTAGTGTGCGTGCGTGCGTGTTGGCCGGCTTAAGTGGCTCCTCTTGTCTCTACTGTTGTCATTGTGGATCACTTTTTAATGGACCTGCATGCACACTGCTACTGGTCACAAGAAGTGTTGTTAAAATATACACTTACTTATTATTAAAGTAAGGGATGTTGTGCTGTTGGAAATTTCCAAGATGAGCCTAAAATGTACTAACTTAACAGGTGAGCTTAGTAAGACTAAACTTTTGAAATACGCATGTCCAACTGTTGTTCAATGTTTTAGTACGTTTTGCTGTTCTCAAGCAAGGAGCTGAACAGCAAAATTCACAACAGGTGTTTTACCCATAATCGACCAATAAAATTATGCCTTTCTGTGAATTTTCCAGTCTCTGTTTTTCTGTTACAACCCGATGATGATCAGTGGCCACTGCCTTCTGAGAGCATCCTATTTGACGATGTTACTGTTGATCAATTATGTCGTCTTGATCTCATGATGTAAAAATGTCAACAGCATGATGAAGGGGATTATTTAAATAATTCTGAACGAGGACATTAGTCCATTCACGATTAAAACACCTGGTGTGAATTTTGCTGTTCAGCTCCATCCATCCATCCATTTTCTACCGCTTATCCGAGGTCAGGTCGCGGGGGCAGTAGCTTTAGCAGGGACGCCCAGACTTCCCTCTCCCCAGCCACTTCATCCAACTCTTCCGGGCGGATCCCGAGGCGTTCCCAGGCCAGCCGAAAGACATAGTCTCTTCAGCGTGTCCTGGGTCGTCCCCGGGGTCTACTCCCGGTGGGACGTGCCCAGAACACCTCACCAGGGAGGCGTCTGGGAGGCATCCGAATCAGATGCCACAGCCACCTCATCTGGCTCCCCTCGATGTGGAGGAGCAGCGACTTTACTCTGAGATCCTCCCGGATGACCGAGCTTCTCACCCTATCTCTAATGGAGAGCCCGGACACCCTGCAGAGGAAACTCATTTCCGCCGCTTGTATCCGGCATCTTGTTCTTTCGGTCACGACCCACAGCTCGTGACCGTAGGTGAGGGTAGGAACGTAGATCGACCGGTAAATTTGAGAGCTTCGCCTTTCGACTTAGCTCCTTCTTTACCACAACGGACCGATACAAAGTCCGCATCACTGCAGACGCTGCACCGATCCGCCTGTTGATCTCCCGTTCCATTCTTCCCTCGCTTGTGAACTAGACCCCAAAATAATTGAACTCCTCCACTTGGGGCAGGATCTCATCCCCGACCTGGAGAGGGCACGCCACCCATTTCCGACTGTGGACCATGGTCTCAAATTTGGAGGTGCTGATTCTCATCCCAGCCGCTTCACACTCTGCTGCGAACTGCTCCAGTGAGAGTCGGAGATCACGGCTTGATGAAGCCAACAGAACCACATTATCTGCAAAAAGCAGAGATGCAATACTGAGGCCACCAAACCGGACCCATTCTACGCCTCGGCTGCGCCTTGAAATTCTGTCCATAAAAGTTATGAACAGAATCGGTGACAAAGGGCAGCCTTGGCGGAGTCCAACCCTCACCGGGAAGGAGTCCGACTTACTGCCAGTTATGCGTACCAAACTCTGACTCCGGTCATACAGGGACCGAACAGCCCGTATCAAGGGGTTCGGTACCCCATACTCCCGAAGCAGGACTCCCCAAGGGACACGGTCGAACGCCTTCTCCATGTCCACAAAACACTTGTAGACTGGTTGGGCGAACTCCCATGCACCCTCGAGGACCCTGCCGAAGGTGTAGAGCTGTTCCACGGCCAGGACGAAAACCACACTGCTCCTCCTGAATCTGAGATTCGACTTCCCGACGGACCCTCCTCTCCAGCACCCCTGAATAGACCTTACCAGGGAGTGTGATCCCCCTGTAGTTGGACCACCACCCCAGTCTGCCAATTCAGAGGCACTGTCCCTGATGTCCACGCGATATTGCAGAGGCGTGTCAACCAGGACAGCCCCACAACATTCAGAGCCTTTAGGAACTCCGGGCGAATCTCATCCACCCCCAGGGCCTTGCCACCGAGGAGCTTTTTAACCACCTCTGTGACCTCAACCCCAGAGATAGAAGAGCCCGCCTCAGAGAACCCAGACTCTGCTTCCTCATGGGAAGGCGTGTCGGTGGAATTGAGGAGGTCTTCGAAGTATTCTCCCCACCGACTCACAACGTCCCGGGTCAAGGTCAGCAGCGCCCCGTCCCCACTATACACAGCGTTGGTGGTGCACTGCTTTCCTCTCCTGAGACGCCGGATGGTGGATCAGAATTTCCTCGAAGCAGTCCGGAAGTCTTTTTCATGGCCTGTACGTTGAGGTTCACCCCCGGTGCACGAGAGGGTAGCTTCCCTCCGCCTTCAGGTGGGGGGGTGGATCCCGACTGTTGTTTGTACCTCTGCACCAAACAGCAGTTCAGAGGACCCGCCCTTTTTGGAGTACCTTGGAGGGGGTGCTGGAGAGCCCTCCCACTTCAATGCTCACGTGGGCAATGACAGTGAGACCTGGCCCTCCCCGATCAGAACCCGAGCGGTGTTCTGTTATTGGACTTCTGTGCTCATCACGGATTGTCCATAACGAACCCCTTGCTCAAGCATAATGGTGTCCACGTGCACTTGGCACCAGGACACCCTGTGTCGCAGTTTGATGATCGACTTTATGGACACTCGGGTGAAAAGAGGGGCGGAGCTGTCAACTGATCACCACCTGAACTGTTCAGCTCGTTTAAAAAAAATAATAAAATAAAAAATTCTGAGTCGATTAGGGGGAAAACGAAACAAAAACACTCCGGGATAATTCATTCATCTTCCGTACCGCGTATCCTCACTAGGGTCACGGGCGTGCTCGAGCCTGTCCCAGGTGACTCTGGGCGAGAGGCGGTGAGCACCCTGAGCCGGTCGCCAGCTAATCACAGGGGACATATAAATAAACAACCATTCGCACTCACATTCAAACCTACGGGCGAGTCTTTAATTAACCTACCATGCATGATTTTGGAATGTGGGAGGAAACCGAAGTACCCGGAGAAAACCCACGCAGGCACGGGAAGAACATGCAAACTCCACACAGGAGAGACCGGACTTAAACCTTTGCCCTCAGAACTGTGAGGCAGACGTGCTAACCAGTCGTCCACTGTGCCGCCCCGCAGAATAATTGTTCAAGATAATCGTCTTTGCTGACTTGAGAGTAGATGCTCAAATTTTGCCTGATTGTTGAAGGACGTTTCCCTGTTTAATTAGCTAAAAGTCCTGTTACATCACAATCACAGAGTGTCTCAGCCTAACTCTGCGTTCACCACACAAACAAGGTTTTGTAATCGACAAACGGTGTGTTTCTTTAGGTAGATAAGCATCTAATTTCTGCCATTGTTTTCACCCAAATCTCTTGAAAACACATGGAGTAAGTTATTGAGCTTTGAAATAGTCTTTGCCGCTTCCCTCCCAAAAATATGGATGTAGGTGCTGGAAAGAAAGATGTGAACATGATCAGCCACGATGGGCCTTTGCTGACATTAAACACAAGGGAGGGAATATTCTCAAATTTGGCCCAATTATTTTGTGCATCCCGCTTAACATTTACAATTGTCGGCCTGACCATTTTCCAAGCAGACCAAGGAGTAAAAGTCACTCTTTAGTTATGTTTTTTTTTCAGGGCCGATACTGATTATTAATTGTTGAAGAGGCCGATAACCGATATTTGGAGCTGATATTCATTTGCAGCAAAAGGAAAAATATTGGTCAAAGTTTTGAATAATACAAACTCCAACTCTAAACGTCGCTTAACTGCTTTTAAGCATTTTCGGTACACAGCTTTTCACTTTTTTTAATGTATTTTTTTAAACCTTGGACAATATTCATTCATTCATCTTCCTTTCCGTCTTTCCTTACTAGGGTCGCGGGCATGCTATCTCCGGGCAAGAGGCGGGGTACACCCTGAACTGGTCGCCAGCCAATCGGAGGGCACATATAAACAAACAACAATTCGCACTCACATTCATACCTACCCTGCATGTTTGTGGGATGTGGGAGGAAACCGGAGTACCCGGAGAAAACCCACGCAGGGACGGGGAGAACATGCAAACTCTACACAGCCGGGGGCGGGATTTTAACCCCCGTTCCCCGGAACTGTGAGGCAGAAGTGCTAACCAGTCTTTAACCGTCCCGCTCGTTGGACAATATATTGTTTTAAAATTGTAACAAAAAGTGCAGGGAGCTCCCAGGCTCAGCAGCATGTCTTAAAGCTAAATGATAACTTAAACAAACAGTTTTCTAAAGTTTTCTGCAGTAAATAGTCTTCCGAAATTTCAATACAACTGAAATGTTAATCATTCACTTATCTTTGTTTTAAGTTCAACCAAAAACAAAAGGGGTAGGGAGTTCCCAGGGTCGGCAGCATCTCTTATATAGTTAACAAAAAATTTACATAAATAACTAATTCCCTAAAACATCCCCAGTTTTAAATTGGTCTCTTATCGGCCATCTGATCTTTTTTTGGGGGGGGGGCGTCGGGGAAATAAACAAAAAACGAAGCGGGTGCCGATATGCATCAAAATGTTCAATATCGGCGGCAATAATCACCCCGGCCGATAACACTGGTCAACGACAAATTTGTCAAAGATTTTTTAACTGATTTAGGACAATTTTGATGTGCTGAATCCAAATATCACTTTGGTTTTGCTCAATCAGGTCGAGTCAGGTTTTTGGACTATGGCCACGTTTTTGTTTACAAGTACAGGTACACTGTATTGCCAAACGTTTTCGCTCACTTAGCTTGACTTACATATAAACTTAAGTGACATCCCATTCCTAATCCATAAGGTTCAGTATGATGTCAGTCCACCCTTTGCAGCTATAACAGCTTCAACTAATCTGGGAAGGCTGTCCACAAGCTTTAGGAGTGTGTTAATGGGAATTTTTGAGCATTTGTGAGGTCACACACTTAAGATGGACGAGAAGGCCTGGCTCTCACTCTCTGCTCCAATTCGTTCCAAAAGTGTTCTATCGGGTTGAGGGAAAGACTGTGCAGGCCAGTCAAGTTCATCCACACCAAGCTTTTATAGACCATGTTTTTATGGACCTTGCTTTGTGCACTGGTGCACAGCCATGTTAGAAATGGAAAAACTGTTCCTGCAAAGTTGGGGGCATGGGATTGTCCAAAATATTGGCTCCTTAGTTTGAGTGAAAGAAACTGAAGGATTCAGCATACCAAGAGCTTTTGGACAATTCATTGCTCCCAACTTTGTGGGAAGTTTGGTGATGGCCCCCTTCTGTTCCAAAATGGCTACGCACAAAGCAAGGGCCACAAAGACATGGAACAGAGAGTTTGGTGTGGATGAACTTGACTGGCCTGCACAGAGTCCTGATACAAACCTAATAGAACACCTTCGGGATGAATTAAAGTGCAGACTGAGAGCCAGGCGTCAACATCACCTCTCAACATGACCTCTCAAATGTGCCTCTGGAAGACTGGTCAGAACATTCCCTACACACACTCCTGAACCTTTCAGGAGAGTTAAAGCTGTTATAGGTGTAAAAGGTGGACTGATGTCATATTAAATCCAATTGATTGAGAAGGGATTGTCACTTCAGATCATATGTGAGTCAAGGCAGGTGAGCGAATACTATTGGCAATAGTGTATTTTTGCTTTAGAGATTCAAATAAATGGAGGTTCATGACCTGAATTTTGAGCAATAACGCCGTAACATTCAATATACAGTGAGTATCAGTGTCTCCTATTCAATTTACAGTAAACAAAGTTTGGAACATTTGATTAATAAACTCAACAACTTGGCGTGAAAACACGACCCGAACAAGAGAAACGGACTGATGTCATTGTCGGAATCAGTGATGCAAAAAAACCCAGACAATTTACAAAAAAAGAAATTTTTGTAACTCTGTGTAATCGGTCTATCCATAATCTTACACACCCCACACTACAAGATTATCTTTTACAGAGATCCATTATCCGGCCTTTGCTGGCTTTGATCACAAAGGACCAACCGTGGCCCAATTTGTGTGGACCTCATTTTAGAAACCGCTTGTTGAGGTCATGGAATCCTATTCTCTTTTTTTCCTTTAGCAATTTGGAATATTACTATAACCTTCAATAAGCAATTGACAACTACAATGACTTTTTACCAGTGTTAGGATTTGATCTCATCTTACAAAGAACATACACTCGTATCTATCATCACCACAGGAAACAAATATTTTGCTTGTTGATTAACCTTTTTCTTTTTGTTGTCAAATTCCAATTTGCAGCAGGAGCATACTACCCGGCTCAGCCGCCATACTCTCCATCTGTCCAGACCGCACAGGTCATGATCAACCCTGCCCAGCAACAGCAACCAGCCCCCTCTCCTCAGCAGCCACCAGCACCACCACAAGGCCCACCAAAGAGGGAGCGTAAACCGGTAGTGTGTCCCAACAAAAGAGCAGCGGACCTCTTGTCTGAGGTCACTAACTGAATGGAGAAAAAGTGTATTGTCTGTTCAATGTGGAACTTTCCCCTTTGACCTCAAAATAACAAAAGTTCCTTATTTATTTTTTTATTTTTTTACACTGGTCAGTTGCTTTTAATCACTAGGGGCAGGATGTTTACATACTTTTAATGAGGGGTATATCTAACCAATCCTTTGCCCTTTCCTAACAATAGATCAGAATACGAGACCCCAACCGGGGTGGACGAGATATCACGGAGGAGATCATGTCTGGTGGAAGGTCCACCTCTACACCAACTCCCCCACAGGTAAGTATCAAACAAGCTCTGAGACATTAATGGTAGTACTACATAGCTGTTAATGAATGTGGATCGTGGGGCAAAGGGTTTTTTAAAGGTTGCTATTGGCCCCCCCAAAAATGGTTATACATATCCATATTGGTAGTTTAAACCCTAAATATACCCCAAACTATGATCCACAGCCACTTTAATATATCATTTAAATCTCATCTTACATTTCCCTTAAAAATAAATTTCTTACAGATGTAATTTTGAAAAACACTGCACCAGTAGTCAGAGTATACTGGCGTGTATGTCAACAAAAATTACTACTTTCCTATTAGCCATTTTATTGCGTTTTTGACTCGGTAATACATAATTACGCATATTTTAAATACATAGAGAAATGCAACAACAACTTATTACCGGTTGATCAGCTGTGAACTTCCACTACTGCCAATAGGGTTCCGGACCTTAACTTCATGATCATGAAATTTACCACCGTGGGATCTTGCATCAGCTGTCAGCCAGTGGCTAACGCTAGCTACTCCTCCACTAACATGGTGCCTTAGAAGTAGCAGGGTGTTTCAGCAGCATCTTAGTGTTACAGAAAAAGCACAAAAAATACAAGCGTGAACAGGTGTGTTTTTCAGCAAATAGTTGTAGTTATGTTCGACAGAAAAGGTAGGTGTGTTTCAGTGTGTTCTATCTTGATTGATATGTGGCTAATAAAGCAGTTGGGAATCAGTGAACTAAACTAGTGAAGTAAAATAGGTTCCTATGATAAGCATGTAATAAACACTGGTTAATTAAAAATCTCACTGTTTGGAAAAAAAAAAGTATAAAACATTTTCCCCCCTCCAAAGAAAAGCATACACTCTAATAGTGGGATTGTTTTTCTTTTTATCCAAAGAGCTTCAAAAATGACTTTTTGATGGTCTTTCTGATTTATTTATAAAAAAAAAAAAAAAAACTGCTTGAATTTTGCATGAATTTAATTTTGTAATGAACTCTCTCTTCTTCTGAGTAATTAAATGTTAACTGTGTGTGATGGTAGGCCAACATCACAGAAGCCGGACCAGCACAGACTAACGGTGAAGTCATTCCGCCTGTTACGACAGTCACGAGACGAGGTGTGTGCCTTTTCTGAATTCTGGATAATGCGTAATGCAACGTGGTTTTAGTCAATGATCTCCCTTTTGTTTTCCCCTCTACCCAGATGACAACGTAGAGCATGTTGGCAGTGTTGAGACCCCTCCACCACCTCCCACTGCAAACACCGAGCCTGTATGTGAGGCCGCACAGGAAGCAGACAACCAGAACTTGCCAGCCGCAGAATTGGAACCCGTAGCTCCTGACCTGGCTCCTGAGGTGCCGACCCAACTGATAGAGGAACAGCCAGCTCCCGCTCTCCTCCCTCCCACTACAGCAGCCTCCGTGGTGGAAGTTGATGAAGTCGACACTAACGTTGGTGACACGGTAGACTCTCCAGTCTGCCCCTCGCCTTCGACGGCACAAGAAGAGGAACCGCAGGCTCCCTCGGCTTTGTGCGAGAAGACGCTAGAAAATCAACAAGTTGAGGTAATGCGGGTGGTGGAAGAAAAGGAAGAGCCCATGGCAATCGCCACAGTAGAGCCTGTTGCTGAAGTTGCAGAAGTACTACCCCCTGTTGTTACGGAAACAGAGGAAATTTCTAAAAAGATGGCAACTGAAGCGCCTCAGCCTCCAGTCTTGGTGCAGGAACCCGCTGCTTCACCGACCCAGAATGCTACTCCCAAGCCCGAACCGCAGTCCACACCGCCAGAACCAGCAGAGCCTCCTCTCTCAAACGGCCTTCCTCAGGATGTGGAGGAACTCTGTGAGGAAGACACTACAACTTGTGACCAGCCAGATGCTTCTCAATTTCAGGAATCCACACCTGTGTCTAAAACTGCAGTGCCAGTTGTGGAGGAGGTAGAGGTAGAGAAGGAGTTGGTGGTGGAAGATAAAAAACAGCAAGTGGTGAAGGTGGCAAAAAGTGAGGAAGTTCCTCCTGTCTCTGTAAACTCTCCTACAGAGGAATCTGCTATGCAAGGTAAGTTTATATATGACCTCATCTAAATAGACAATGAACCCCTGATTATTGCAGGTGTCCCAAACCCACCATAAATGATTATCTGCGATATAGAGACAATTTAAAAACATTTAAGAAGTTGTATTCTTCCCACACCCTTTAAACTTATTCGAACACATTCTTAAAGTATTCCTTTGCACCTTTTACCACTCTTTTGCTTGCACATTTCTTCGCATAGGAGGGAACTCTATATTTCGTCTAACAAAAGTCTGCTAGCTTAATGCTAATATATAATGTGAAACACCATAGAAGGGCTAATGGAAGTTAGAATAAATGTTGCTGTAATTAAAAACCTTTTAACAAATGCTACTTAAACACACATGAAGCAGTAACGCATAGAAACAATTTATGACATAACTCACAGGCATAAATATAATAATGACCATTACTGAAGCTCAGTTGGGGACCTGCTCTGCCTCTACTTCTTGCTCTCAATTGCGCTGCATTTCTTCCAGTAGTCCTCACCACTGCCTGAAGGTGCCTGATTCTAGATTTGCATTTTTGGAAGAATTAGAAAAAAAAAATTAAACACGGACGTCCCTATGTACTGTAAATAGCTATAAAAAAGATCGCTTACAAATCTGTGAATTAGCTGGGTTGCGAACGATGACCCGCAATGTAGTGGAGGAACACTGTGTGCATCAAACACTTAATTGCACATTGTCGTCCTCCTCTTGAAGCTGCTACGTCTGTGCCAAAGAAGAGGAGGAACATGAAGGAAATAAACAAGAAGGAGGCTATTGGAGACCTCCTAGATGCCTTCACAGAGGTTTGTATTAGCAAGACAGAGAACAAAACATAGAACAAAAACAAAGATCACAAAAACACAGACTGCACATACATAATTTATATATTTTTGGGGTCGCTTTGTTTTAAAACACTGCGTTCTCTGGAAGACAAACCTTGTTATTGTCTGGTCCTTGTTTTGTTCACTCCAGGAACAGGACGCCAAGCCTGCCTCGGGGCCCTCGTCCACTCAGCCAGATACTGTCCCTGTTGCTCCATCTGAACCTCCTGCTGAGGTGGCAGATGAGACCTGGGAGGAGAAAGAGGACAAGCAGAACGCTGAACCGGAATCCAAATCTGATTCCACTGACAAGAAATACCATTACAAAGAAGGTAGATTATGACTGTGCTGTACTGGCAGAGAGTAGTGCTTACCTGTGCTGTGCGAAATTGTCCAATTTCACGCAATTGATCTGAAAATATTATTAATTTACTACAAATATGTCCTTGCTCGTCTATTTATGCCATTGAGGTAGTGACTGGTAGAACAATTAAATGCTCTTCCTCTAGATGACAGAAGTGGCATTTGGCCTGTGTATCCACCTCTTGCCCATACATACCACAGAATAATAGCTTTATGTTTAACTAAACACGACCACTAAGTGAATTTGTGATTAAATTGAGACAAGATGATTATTTCTGTATTTTATATTTGTTTGGCTGTGTAAAATATGTGCCTTGGTTCAAAGGTTGAGAGAGACCAGATTTAGTTTATGGATTCGTACTTCATTTGCTCCTCAATGTTTAAAATGTTGCAATGAGATGTAATTACTAAACGCACACTTCACACTATATTCTGCATTTTTAAGGCCTTTTTAAAGAAATTGTTCACATGGACCCATGAATGTGTAGCTGCTCATGAATAGTGCTGTGTGATATGGACACAATTGTGTTGCCTGGTATAGGTAATTTTATATCCCGATGTAGTATTTGTCCTTAAAATTACATTCAATTTATGGTAGTTTACTCTGAGATTTTGTTCATTTATCCAAACTTTTTGCACAGAAAAACAATTACATGGATAAAATAAATAAAAATACATTAAAAACACAATCCAAATATCTGGTAGGACAACCATGAAATGTTCAATTGTTGTTGTGTACATTGTAATGTACAATGTAGTTGACGCATGCCTCTCTTGCAGTGCTGAGTATTTGCAGGTAATTTAGTAGTGTTGCTACATACTCGAGCTCAGAATCGCCGTCTAAATCCCCAGTTGCTATTCTCATTGACGGTAACAAATGACTAGTGAATCACAGTTGAATAGTTACTCGTTGTACTATTTAGAAATAAAGGTAGGTTGTTGTCCAACAAATGAAACTTCTAGTTTGATCATTTTAACTCTATCTATAGCCCCCTCCTTAAGACCGAGTCGCAGTTTTTTTTAGGGGGGGGGGGGGTTGCAGAACACCAGCAAAGGCGCATGACGCATTTTGGCACGTTTTAGCAACTGCTTTTCCCTCTGGAAAAAGCTGTTGCCAAAATACTTTTTTTAGTTTAGTTTTTAAAATAGCTTACTTTAACCAACATCCCTCGCTGCATCGTGGCCGTGGTCTATTTTGCACTGGTATAAATCCACGCTGGCTGGCAACATCTGCTTCTACTAACGCAGCTAGTTAGCTTAGCTGCTAGTTAGCGGTAGTGGGCTAGCTCTCGTCAATCATCTGCCACGATGTGTTGAATGAATCTTACATAAAATTCTCCCATTCATTCTGCCGTGGTTGTGGTCATCAACATCCGTGCAGCTCTTCAGGCATGGCAATCGTATGCCTCGTTCTGCGGAGATTGTCTCGAAGGAGACAGCTGCCTGCATCCGTGATTCATGTTAAACTATAGGACTTGGAAGCAACTGTACTACCACGCGTATCCGTGGTAGTACAGTACAAAATGGCGGCCGTAAAACAAATGAAGTAAATACAGGGGGCAGCATCTTGTCGTAACATGTTATCTTTGATCTGTTTTAATTAGAATCAGAAAATTCAGACTTGGCCTTTTTTTTTTTTTTTTTTGCACTCTTCTTTTTGTACTTGTCTCTGTGGCGACAGACACGGAACACTTATTGCACTAGAATTTCCCCCTCGTCCCATTAAATCTGTCTTGATCATCTCCCAGAACAATGGAAGCCAATAAACCCCGAAGAGAAAAAACGCTACGACCGAACGTTCCTACTGGGCTTCCAGTTCATCAGTGCCAGCTTGAACAAACCCGAAGGCTTGCCTGTTATCAACGACGTGGTTCTGGACAAGGTGGGTACATTGCAATTTATTCTGCACTACACAGGATGACCTTCAATTGGCTGTGTATGCCTGACCAAGCGTAATCAACAACCTGACATTCAGTCATTAGACTTGACAGTGATCTGATCGGCTTGATCGGTATCTTCCTTGTCGCGTGTCTTTTGACATAGTACTGAAAATATCTGACCGCCAATAGTTGTTTAAAAAAAAAAAAATGTCAGCGGTATGGGACAGACAACACGTAACGCGTGGTTCAGACTACAAGACAAATTTGTTTTTGCAATAAAATCTTATATTCCGATACCACCGCAACCCGTCTTTTACGATCACTCTGCTTAATCTTGTCAACTCAAACGCGACCGGATACACTTGTTACCATGGCCACGACAACAACAATGGATCGCGCATCTATTGTGTTGGTCAAAAAAGAAAAAACGTGTGGTGGTGATAGTCACCGCTGCTTGGGAGATGACGTTCATTCAAGGATTGCTTGAGGTATGTTCACGTACTTTTAATACGACACGGCTCACAAGCAGCCAACAAAATGTTATGTAGCCTAGCAAGCTAGTGCTAGCACTAACTGTTCAGAATCAGAATCATCTTTATTTTGCCAAGTATGTCCAAAAAACACACAAGGAATTTGTCTGTTGTACGTAAACATGCCGCCGTTCTGTCGAATCATGCTCTAAAATTTCGGTGTGTGTGGAGTAATTAAATTACAATATTCATTCATTCATTCGTCTTCCGTTCGGCTTATCCTCACTGGGGTCGCAGGCGTGCTGAAGCCTATCCCAGCTATCGGCGGGCGAGAGGCGGGGTACACCCTGAACTGGTCGCCAGCCAATCGCAGTACTTTAATTACAATAAGTTAGCACCCAGTATTTCTGTCATGTAATGTTGGTTTGACCTGACTGATTAAAATACATGACCTGACGAGAATATTATTGAAGATACTCAGTATACAGTACACGAGTATATACAGTAAATGAACAAGTCATTTAAATAGTCACATTTCTCCATCTTGTGATCGGATCGGTGATCGGTTATTGTTTTATTTTAAACTCGCTGATCTGTGATCAGCCCCAAAAATTCTGATCGTGTAAAACCTGTCAGTTATTTAGTTAATCAGGTTTGCTCTGATTGTGTGAGGGGATTAAAGTTGGCCCACTAGTATGGAACATAATCGCTTTAACACTTGGTATGTGTCATATGTTCACATTTATGATGTGTGGTAAGGATTTACAATGGGTATGGAAAGTATTCAGACCCACTTACATGTTTCACTCTTTATATAGCAGCCATTTGCTAAGATCATTTTAGTTAATTTTTTTCCTCATTAATGTACACACAACACCCCATATTGACAGAAAAAAATGGAAGTGTTGAATTTTTTGCAGATTTATTTAAAAAAAACTAAAATATCACACAGCCATAAGTATTCAGACCCTTTGTTGTGACACTCATATATTTAACTTGGGTGTTGTCCATTTCTTCTGATCATCCTTGAGATGGTTCTACACCTTCATTGGAGCCCAGCTGTGTTTGATTATACTGATCGGACTTGGTTAGGAAAGCCACACATCTGTCTATATAAGACCTTACAGCTCACAGTGCATGTCAGAGCAAATGAGAATCATGAGGTCAAAGGAACTGCCTGAAGAGTTCAGAGACAGAATTGTTTTGTGTTGTTACAACACAACAGTTCTTACAAAATTTTTTATACAGTTTGTACAATATTTTTATGCTATCCATTGCTCTTGCTCTCCCACAATATATTATGTTTAAAAGTGTGTTTAAAGACCTTAAAAATATTGTCTGTTCCATTTCAGGTAAACAAGACTCCACTGCGGCCTGCAGACCCAGTTCGAATGATGAATGTTGGGACAGATTTTACCCCCTCATATTTGGGGAACCTGGGCAGCAGATCTGTGGGAGGACCACGTGGACCAGTAAGTTTTTTTGCGTTTTACAATTGTAGCTCTGAATGTATAGAAAAGAGAGAAGCTGCTTTCTAAAAATAAATAAATCAATGAAATGGAATTTTCGCAAATGAGATTTATTTATTTTATTATTATTGTTTTTTTTTAATAGATTACAGCATGGTCACGGAACAAATTAAACTCATATCTCAATGCACCACTGTACTCCACAGCCCCATGTTGACTTCGCTGAATATTCTCATACATCCAGTAGTCAGAAGCAAAGGCTAATCTAGGCTAACCCTGCAGCTCTGCATGACATGTTACCGTATGTCCCATGATGTGAATCGGCCTGGTACGGAACTTTTCAGCCAGGAGTATCAAACGTGGGGCCATGGGCCAAAACCGGCCCACCACAAGGTCCAATCCCGCACGCGGGATGAATTTGCCAAGTGTGAAAATTATATAAAATACATTAACTGCAATTTTTCATCAAAAGTAACTTCTATTCTTATATCCATATTTAAAAATATATATACAATTTTAGATCATTTACAGTTATATTATAATCGTAATATGAAATCCTGTTCCATGGCACTAAACGTTGTGCTAAAATGATGAAAAGTCGCCTCCAAAAAAATCTACAAAATCAAATAAACAAAAATGAAGAGTCATCAATAAAATGCCAAATGATCTGTGAAATTATGCAATTTGTTTTGCTGTTTTGTCCCTCTTGATTTCAAATTGAATACTATCAGGCCCCTAAACACAAATGAGTAAGACTCCTATTAAACCTTCTAGCAGACATATGAATGTTTTCAGTAACAACGGGCTGCTCTTTTGGAAGTGATCATCAATCAATCAGCGTTAACTACAGCTCCAATTTCTTCTTAAGAATCACTCTCAGCTTTTATTTTTTACATTTGGGGGAAAAAATATTTTAACGGGGGCGTGTTCACTTGCTTTCATCCTCTGTAGCTGGATACCAACTTTTCTAAAATGTGAATTCTGTTCCACCTCTTTAGCCCCCCGGCCCGCGGCGTTCCCAGCAGGGTCAGCGAAAAGAGCCCCGCAAAATCATCACCAGCATGTCGCTCAATGACGACGTGCAGCTCAACAAGGCTGAGAAGGCCTGGAAGCCCACGTCTAAGAAGCCCAGCCGTGGGCGCAGCGAGGAGGAAGGGCCGGCAGCAACTGACGAAGAGTTAACCCCTGAGCAATCCCAAACGAAAGAAATTCTGAAGCGACTGCGCAGTATCCTCAACAAACTGACTCCGCAGAAGTTCCAGGAGCTGATGAATCAGGTGAAGGAACTGACCATTGACACGGAGGAGAGGCTGAAGGGCGCCATAGACCTCATCTTTGAGAAAGCCATCTTAGAGCCCAGCTTCTCCGTGGCCTACGCCAACATGTGCCGCTGCCTTTCAACGGTAAGTGGCGATCATGTACTGTGATTCTTACATTCATTCACTCCACTAAAGACTGAACTTTTGTGCCATGTGTCCAAGCGCTGATTCTTGTCTTGTTGTCACGGTTCGCAGTTCACAAAGTCATCTATTTGTAGGCCTGTCTCGATAATTACTATATCGACTTATCGTTCGATAAAGCAGAGCACATTTATTTATATAGTGCAATTCATTCACAAGGTAACTCAATATGCTTTACATGATTAAACGCATTTAAAAACAAATTAAAAAAAAAAACCAGCTTATTATAAAATGGACACAATAGTTTTTCCGTACTCAATAAACCACACAGTCGCCAGGTTTACATGGAGACTTTTCGTCGTTCTAATTGAAATCATTCCGATGGAAGATCTCTGGTCAACTGTTTACATGTGAGGGGATCTATTCCGGGTGCATACATGTGAAAAGCCGTGTGACGTGAACACTTCATCGTAAAAGTCACATCATCTATCAAGATGGAGGTCCGTCGTCTATTCAGCACAGTATTTGGGATTGTTTTCGGGTTAGGTTTTGATTTAAAATTTAAAAACAAGATCTCATCACATACGAGCTCTATCGGGAGCTGCCATATTTAGGTCGTGGGTAAATATCACCACGCATTTAAGTTGAGACGAAGCATGCGCAGACCGCTTTTCCAAGCTCTATTCTGAATGACTGTATACAGTACATGGCCAAAATTTTACTTCTGATCGGTTTGGCAAAAGGAATTTTCCACCCCTGTGAAACCGAATGAAATTCCATTGGGATTCGGCATGCTTATTCTGACTGAGATGTGTATATGGAGCATTTTCATTCGGTTTGGGCTTCTAAAACGATTATAATTGGAATGGAAGGGTCCATGTAAACCAGGCTGGTCTTACAGCTCTTTGTTATTTCAGACCCAGGGGGAATACATATCACAAAGTAAAGAAAAACAAGAAATAAATTTATAATAATAATAACAACTACACCAATTTTAAAAGCAAAAAAAATAATAATTATGATGGCAGGCCTTATTATTCATGATTTCAGAGGCATTAAAAAACAATATTGTTTACCGTGATAGTTTTTGGGACAACGAATTGTCTGGCGTATGGTGACAGGCGTACCTATTTGCATTCAATTTTGTGGAACCTATCCTCAAAAAACAAAAAAAAAAAAAAAACAAACAAAAAAAACCTTCATTTTAGTGGTCTTTCCATATCGCCCCAAGATGCCACCTGATGGTCCCAAAGCCCTACAAGTAGTAATCTGAGTCAAAGGAGTATGTTGAAGTGATGCATCTCTACTCAGACTAACATCTTTGTATGTCAGGGAGGAGCTAGGTTTAGCCTGGATTGGTAGTAGAAGTTAGGAGAGCCTTCGCCGCGTGTACACACAGAATTCTGGTGCATTTTTTTTATTGGAATTTTTTTTCAAAATCAAATAATCTGTAAACCATTTAATTTTTAAAGGTAATATATAAAAATTATTATTAAATGATAAACTCTTTTGGAATGAACATTTGTCCTATGTTTACAGTTTAAACAATGAATTATAATTATAAACATTGCAGGAGGGCTTCAATTGCTCGCGGTTTTTTTCCGCTATACCACAAACTGACCCCTATACAGTTGAGAAATTTTCAAGCTCATTTTAAAAATGGATATCATACAAATGATTAGGAAGTTTTAAAGTGCAAATGTAGTGAAAACTCTGTATTACCCAGGCTAAACTTAAATCCTCCCTGACATACAAAGCTTGTCTCAGTCGAGATGTATCACTTAAACATAATTCCTTCAATCCAATGTACTACCTTTCTATTAAATGGGATTTGCCACCATCTTATGGCATCTTAGTGTTTCAGAAAGCACAAAAAAACGCAATAGATGTTTTTCAGTAAATAATAACTTTAATGACATGAATAGGTAAATTTGCAAGTAGTGAACTGGGATTGTGCGCAGGATGTCTGTACTGTTTTTTTCTCTCATAGGAAGTCATTAAATATGTTACACTCACCCTCTCTTGCCTTAGTTGAAAGTCTCCACCACAGACAAACCAGGGTTGATTGTGACCTTCCGCAAACTGCTGCTCAACCGCTGCCAGAAAGAGTTTGAGAAGGACCAGGATGACGATGAATTCTTGGAGAAAAAGCAAAAAGAAATGGAAGCTGCTAAAGATGTAAGAAATCACTGCACCGGCTGCCGTTTCATCCACTGTGCGCCTTTTGACCCGCTTTGCGTTGTACCCGCAGGAGGAAGAGCGTGAGCGCATGCGCTTAGAGCTGGAGGAAGCCCGAGACAAGGCCAGGCGCCGCTCGATGGGCAACATCAAGTTCATCGGTGAACTCTTCAAGCTGAAGATGCTGACGGAGGCCATCATGCATGACTGTGTGATGAAACTACTGAAGAATCATGATGAAGAGTCTCTGGAGTGTCTCTGCAGGCTGCTCTCCACGATTGGCAAGGACCTGGACTTTGAAAAAGCCAAGGTTTTAAAGCAACACACGCACACAGACAGACACACACAGAAACAGACAGTATTTTTCTTTATTTATGTACACTATCATCGAAAGTGTTAAAAGATCGTTTTATTGAAAACTGGGTTTAAACGCTTACATTTAAATCATCCAGGGATGGGCAAACGATGACTAAATACAGCCGCTACCGTAATCCGGCCAACCGAGCATTTCATAGATACATTATCAAAAATACTGTATTTCTTTCCTAAAGTTGGTTCACATGTGAGTCACTGATGGTGTCGTGGTACACTCGCCTGACTTTGCGGGCAGAGTGGGTTCAGTTCCCACTCAGTGACGGTGTGAATGTGAGTCCAAATGGTTGTCCGTGTCTATATGTGACCTGCGACTGACTGGCAACCAGTACAGGGTGTAGTCCGCCTTTCGCCCGAAGTCAGCTGGGATAGGCTCCAACGCCCAGAGACCCTAACCAGGATAAGCGGTGTTGAAAATAGTTGGATGGTTAACATGTACATAATAATTAATAATAAAGTTCATGAGCCACACAATGAATAGGGTTGGGCATTGAGTTCAAGAACCGATTGGAACCGGGACTAAACTGAAACTTTAGTGAAGTCAATTGGGTGAGTGAAACAATAAAATACATCTCTGCCAACATTGAGGCAGCTCACAAGTTAAACGGTGGGTTGCACTCTTGGACTGATGGTTTTTAGCGTTTATTTTAATCATCAAACCAATTTAAGAGCTCATGACAGACACAAAAATAAAATATAAAATTACCATACTGGAAAAAAGTAGAAACAGCCGCATTACAAGCTTAGCATTGAGCTAAAGCTTCACCAAAGGTCAAACTCGCAACTTTACATCACAATGAATTAGGACAAAATTCACAAAAACTTTTCATAGTATCACAAACACTAACCTTGTCTCATCAGTGGGTAGATATAGGAATCAACGTTTTACAGAGCGTTTGGATCCATTCATTACTCTTTTTCTTGCGTCTCGTTTTACATTCGTTTTTACCCGGTGTCATCTGAAGTTGGTTTTCGTGCCAAAATGCTGAGTCCTACAAGCTGGAACAGGAAGGAGCCATCTCCACAGTGTTCCCACAAAGTTGGAAATGTCCAAAATATTAGCCCCTGAACTCCAGTGAAAGGATCTCTGAATGTTTCAGCATACTAAAAGATTTTGTACATTTCAAGTTTGTGGGAACAGTTTGGACATGGCCCCTTCCTGTTCCAATATGTCCATCAGTGCACAAATCAAAGTTCATAAAGACATGTATGAGAGAATTTGATGTGGATGAACTTGTCGGGCTTGCACAATCCTGACCTCAACCCTATAGAACACTTTTGAATGAATTAGAGGGGAGGCATAGAGCCAGGCCTTCTCGTCCAACATCAGTGTGTTGCCTCACAAATATGCTCCTGGAAAAATTGTCAGAAACTCACTCTTAAACCTTATTGAAAGCCTTCCCCCAAGAGTTTAAGATGTTATAGCTGCAAAATGTGGACCGATGTCATATTCAATCCCATGGATTAAGAATGGGATATCACTTAAATTCATATCTGAGTCAAGGCAGGTGAGCGAATACCTTTGGCAATAAAGTGTATGTGCATGAATGACTGGTGGAGGGCGAAGAGTGAGGTTAGAGGGAGAAAAGAGAGTGAGGGTTGAGGACTTTAAATGGAGACAACAGTCCAGAGCAATGGTGAGTGTGGTAAGGAAGTGAAGAAACAGATCCAAGGAGGTTGGAACAGGTGGAAAGGTGTCAGTTGTTTTATGTTACAAAAGAGTCTCTGCCAGGATAAAGGCCAAAGCTTATAAGACAGTGGTGAGGCCAGCCACTGAAGAGAGAACAGTACATATACATTCAACAAATACTTTATGAATTTGTTGCACAAGAATTAAATTAATTACAAATAATACCATTTAAAAATGTAATTCAAATGTTATCATTATATGAGGTGAACTAGATATACGGCATTATTAAAGGAACAAACTTCAGGTATTAAACTAATGTACTCAGATGTAGAAAAACTAATGCCTGTTATGTTAACTTATGTGTAAATAACATTGACTAAAACAAATGGATAAGGTCAGGAATGTGCAAATGACTGTACAGTATAATTGGGCATGAAAAGAAATTATTTTAAGTTCAATTCTGGCTGTACTGTTACCTGCTAAATTCTACTGTGCATGTACTGGTAGACGTCATACAAATAAAGTATACTTTGTGCTCTACTGAGCATTGTTTCTTTTCTGCTGCAGCTATTATAAATTGTTCAAACAATACAGAGAGGAAAAAATTGCGTGCTAGTTTTCACGTTACAAGTATTTTATTCTGTATTATTTCACATCGCAATATACATCAGGTTTTAAAAAAAAAATCTCAATGTTATCTCCCCCCCATATCATGCACCCCTAATACACAGGTAATTAATCTTCCTCTTATACAAATGAATTGGCCCATCTGTCAGTAAAAAAAAAAAAAATTTCAATGTGGGCCTAGAGCACAAATGCCCCCCCGAGCGCGCACACACACACACACCAGTTAAACAATTTCTTGTATTAACAGAATGCGTATTAAGTAGGGCTGCACGATATATTGTTTGAGCATCCTCATTGCGATGTACTTGTGCACAATAGTCACGTCGCAGGGGCCGCTGCAATGATGTTATACTTAATATGCAGTGACTCAACTGTAATATTAAAAATGACTAGCAGTGGAACCTGTTTGGACATGCAAATAAGATTTGCGCCGACATTACGGTAAACAACATGGGGAACAGCCCTGACTGTTATATACTTATCTCCTACAATAACTATGAAAGAGGACACAGAAAACTATTTATTCCAACTGAGTTTCCTGTATCGCTCTTAATAATGAAACTAATGCATGTCGCAGCAGATCACAGGAAAACAATTTATACCAACTGTGTTTCCTGTATCTCTCTTAAGAATTAAACTAATGCGCGTCGCAGCAGATTACATTTGTGGGGACAGGGAGGGGTGGAGAGCTATGGCTACTCTGAAGAGATAAACCTAAGGTATACACAACAATGTGAATCATTTAAACTAATGCACTCAATTATAGAATTATAAATCTATATTATGTTAAAACGGGTGTTTAAAATATCTGATTGATTTAAAAAAAATTTTAGGAATGTGGTAATGACAATAGAGTATAAATGGGAATGGAAAAAAAAAAAATTCAACTTCATGTCTGGACTGTGACCTACTCAATACTACAGTGCATTTAAATACTGGTAGACTTCACACAACTGACTGTTCCTATTTGCATTATTTTTCTACTGAAACTACTTTTCAACTGCCCAAACAACACAGAGACATGTCACAAGTATATCATCCTGTATTTTCTCCACATCGCACATATGTCGTAGGTTAAAAAAGAAATCGCATCAAGCATGTCTACTGTTTATCAATGAGCCATGAGAAGGCGCAGTCTCTTGCTAATTGTAGCCCCTTTGTTTTGCTATTAGGTTCCATGACTGAATTGTTTTTCTTCGTCCAATACAGCCCCGTATGGATCAGTATTTTAATCAAATGGAAAAGATCATCAAAGAGAAAAAAACATCATCCCGAATCCGCTTCATGCTGCAAGATGTCTTGGACCTCAGAAAGGTAAATGTTAAATCCTTGGTAGTGACACTAATCAAAGTCCACCTTCAAGTCTTTTGTATTATAACTGTCCTACGTCACCTCTGCTGCAGTGTAACTGGGTACCCCGTAGAGGAGACCAGGGTCCTAAAACCATCGACCAGATCCACAAGGATGCAGAGATGGAAGAGCACAGAGAGCAGATCAAAGTCCAGCAGCAGCTCATGTCCAAAAAGGACACAGGTGGAGGAGGTGGTGGCAGAATGGGTGGAGGTATGGGCGGCCGAGGCCCTCACACACCAGGTGGCAGGGGCAGCCAGTCCCAGGATGAGGGCTGGAACACAGTGCCCATTACCAAGAGACCCTACGACACCGCCCGCCTCAAGATCACAAAGGTATGAGCAGGGATTTTCCTGGCTCAAATTGAGGCAGAGGTGGTTCTGATCTATGGACTTTTTGGGTCAACGGACCTTTTATGGAAAGTGTTTACATGCATTTTATTGTCTTTTTTTTCTTCTTTTTCTTAAATCATAGACGAAATTACTTCATTGGATATTAAATGTAACAAGTGCATTTGTGTATAATTAAACTGCAAATTTAATCGACTAACTTAGCTAAATGTGGCCCTTTATAAATACCCTGTAATTTGCCGTTTTTGGTGATATCGTTAAAGATGTGGAAAAACTAATCTGTCCAATGATTTTTTTTTTTCACTGCACTCTGAGCTTTTGTTTTTTACAGCCCATATTTTAATTTTGTCAACCCCATGTCCTGTGCTTCCCTTGTAGCCCGACAATCCAGACCTCAACAATCAGCGGTTGGCTCCCTCAGGCAAAAGCTGGGGCAAAGGCAGCAGCGGAGGAATGGGAGTCAAAACTGCAACTGGAGAACAGGGTAAATTCCTTCTTCAAAATATACGACTCACGAAATGTTGTTTTGACTATGGGGATTCTCAATGTGTCCTATTCCTCCAATTATAGACTCTGGTCGTCCAACTACCAGCACCGTCAACCGCTTCGGTGCCCTCCAGCAGTCCAGCTCCTTGTCTTCAGACTCTGATCGTAGAGCTCCTCAGAGGTCAGCAGCGTTCTTATTTCCATCTCTTTTATCATTTGTTATCCCCCCCAGAAAACAGTTATTGTATTAATCACTGCTGCTCACACGTTTGCTGAAATCAGCAGGTCAAGCTCCAGCCGTGAGCGAGGCGGTGACAGAGACAGGGGGGATCGGGATCGCTTCGACCGCGACGACAGAAGCAGCCAGAGCCAAATCACCAAGCGGAGCTTCAGCAGAGAAACGGAGGAGCGGAGCGGAAGGGGCAGTGACGGCAAGCCCTCCAATGAGCCCGTGCGCCGCGTGGCCAGCATGACGGACAGCCGGGACAGAGGCAGTAGAGATAGAGGCAGCCGGGACCGAGGCAGCAGAGACCGGGGAAGCCGGGACAGAGGTCCAAGCAAAGATCTGCCAGGTACAAACATGACTGCCTGTTGACAAATTCAGGTTTGTTTGCCACTGTAGGAATGACATTTTGTCGTTAATCGAGGACCCACTTAACATAGATACTGCCACTGTTCCACAAAGCTATATAATAGGCGCGCACATTATTATTTATATATATGATATTTATTATACATTATGAACTTCATGTCAAAATTGCCGGGGTTAGAAAACTAGTGTTCCACAAGTCTTGATTCTAGGTCCACTACATAAATGTCAAAATTACTTAGATTGATAGATACAGTGGGTATGGAAAGTATTCAGACCCCTTTAAAATTTTCACTTTGTTATAATGCAGACATTTGCAAAAATCATTTAAGTTCATTTTCCCCCCTCATTAGTGTACACACAGCACCCCATATTGACAAAAAAAAAACTGAATTGTTGAAATTGTTGCATATTAAAAAACAAAAATTGAAATATCAGTCAGCCATAAGTGTTCAGACCCTTTGCTCAGTATTTAGTAGAAGCACCCTTTTGCACTAATACAGGCATGAGTCTTTTTTGGAATGTTTTTCACACCTAGATTTGGGGATCCTCTGCTATTCCTCCTTGCAGATCCTCTCCAGTTCTGTCAGGTTGGATGGTGAACGTTGGTGAACAGCCATTTTCAGGTCTCTACAGAGATGCTCAATTGGGTTTAAGTCAGGGCTCTGGCAGAGCCATTCAAGAACAGTCACGGCGTTTTTCTGAAGCCACTCCGTTATTTTAGCTGTGTGCTTAGGGTCGTTGTCTTGAGTCTGAGGTCCTGAGCATTCTGGAGAAGGTTGTCATCCAGAATATCCCCGTACTTGGCCGCATTCATCTTTCCTTCGATTGCAACCAGTCGTCCTGTCTTGTAGCTGGAAAAACACCCCCACAGCATGATGCTGCCACCACGATGCTTCACTGTTGGGACTGTATTTGAGTATTGCAGTGCCTAGTTTTCTCCACACATACCACTTAGAATTAAGGCCAAAAGGTTCTATATTGGTCTCATCAGACCAGATAATCTTATTTTTCACCATCTTGGAGTCCTTCAGGTGTTTTTTAGCGAACTCAATGCGGACTTTCATGTGTCTGGGGAGAGGCTTCCGTTGGGCCACGTGGAGTTTGCAACAAAAAAAAAAAAAACACCTGAAGGACTCCCAAGATTGTGAGAAATAAGATTCTCTGGTCTGATGATACCAAGATAGAACTTTTTGGCCTTAACTCTAAGCGGTATGTGTGGAGAAAACCAGACACTGCTCATCACCTGTCCCATATAGTTCCAACAGTGAAGCAAGGTGGTGGCAGCATCATGCTGTTGGGGGTGTTTTTCAGCTGCAGGGACAGGACGACTGGTTGCAATCAAAGGAAGGATGAATGGGCCAAGTACAGGGATATCCTGGACGAAAACCTTCTCCAGAATGCTCAGGACCTCAGACTGGCCCGAAGTTTCACCTTCCAACAAGACAATCACCCTGAGCACACAGCTAAAATAACAAAGGAGTGACTTAAGAATGGCCCAGTCAGAGCCCTGACTTAAACCCAATTGAGCATCTCTGGAGAGACCTGAAAATGGCTGTCCACCAACGTTCACCATCCAACCTGACAGAATTGGAGAGGTTCTGCAAGGAATACTGAATACTTATGGCTGTGTGATATTTCAGTTTTTCTTTTTTAATAAATCTAAAAGAATTTCAACAATTCCGTTTTTTTTCTGTCAACATGGGGTGCTGTGTGTACAGTACTTAAATGATTTTAGCAAATGGCTGCAATATAATAGTGAAAAATTTAAGGGGGTCTGAATACTTTACTGTGTATGCTAAATGAATGTCAAAATTGCCTGGGTTCTTGATAATGTAAGTGCCTGGTGGGCTGGATTAAAGAAGAGGGAGCGAGCAGTAGTTTAACCACCCATTTCTAGTTTTTAAGAAGCAAGGATTCAAAGTGGATTATTTTTCTTATTTTACCACCTCCTCACTTTTAGCAAAACGTGAGAGTGTCCCAGCGTCTCCTTCTCTTCCTAAACCAACATTGACGGAAGAGGAGGTGGAGAAGAAGTCCACTGCCATCATCGAAGAGTACCTCCAAATCAATGACTTGAAGGTACTAACATTGAATGGCGCCATTCATGGAATGCGTGTGACCTATTGTACAGCTCCAACAGCTCCATTTTGTCCTCTTCCGGTGCTGTAGGAGGCGCTCCTGTGCGTGGAAGAGCTCAACAGCACAGCACTGCTCTATGTGTTCGTGCGGCAGGGAGTGGAGTCGACACTGGAGCGCAGCACCAGTGCTCGTGAGCACATGGGAATGTTGCTGCACAAACTCATCGAGGCGGGGACCATGCCTGTTCTGCAGTATCTTAAAGGGTGAGGCCTGACTCAGTGTTAACCACCCCACATCAAACCAAAAAATAAAAACAAGTCAGATTTGAGTTGGTTGTGCGTTTGCTATCGCAGGCTTTTAGAGATCCTGGAGATTGCTGAAGATATGGCCATAGACATACCTCACATCTGGCTCTACCTGGCTGAAATCCTCACCCCCATGCTCCTTGAGGGCGGCATGCCAATGGGGCAGCTTTTCAGGTGATCTGAGGGACAGGGAAAAAACATTTGTGCTTTGCTTTTCCATCACATGATGATATCAGAATAATTTGAAGTAAACAATACATTACTCACAAAAAGTTGGGGATATTAGGCTTTGGGGTGAAATTTAAGGATGAACGTAAAATGTACAATAACTTTTACAAGCGATCTTAATTTGACCTTTGCTAAACGTTTAAATGTCCATCTGTTCAATGTTACATTATTTTTTTGCACAATTTGCTGTTGTCTAACAAGGAGGTGACGGTCAAATTCACAACAGGTGTCTTCCTTTTAAATTTCCAAGGAACGTCTACTTCTATGCCTTTCCGCGAGTCTTTCAGTCTCTAGCTAGGAAATTTTTTTTGGGTCCATTCTAGGGCTGTAGCTATCAAATATTTAGTATTCGAGTTTCCTGCTAAAAAATTTATAGTGTAATCAAGTATTCGGATAAATTATATTTTTGCTTGGTTAAAGACCAATTATGAATTCACACAAAAAAATGAGCTTGCGTTAAAAATGAACGAACAATTTTTTAAAATCATTTTAATTTCTTAAATTCATCTTGAGCAAACTATTTTCTTGTTTAGATATATTTTCAGTGAGACAAGAAAAAATTAAGTATTTTCATGACCATAGGGCGCACCGTATTAAAAGGCGCAGTCTCAGTCACTCAGTTTCTGTATTTAACACATACATAAATAAGGCACACCGTATTATTGGGCGCAGGCATGGTAAAACATACGCTATCTTAAAACATACGGTAGCATTCATGCACGCTAAAACAATGTTTTTAAAAAGGCAGCGGGAGCAAAACTGAGTTCGGTTCTACTTTATTGAAGTATTTAACAATGTAAACAGTGAGTTCGGTTGTACTTTGTTGAAATATTTAACAATGTACTCACGTTATTTTTTTATCAATCCTCATCCATCGAAGTCCTCATCTTCTGTATCCGAAATGAACAGCTGGGCAAGTTCTCCGACAAACACGCTGGGTTCCCTCTTTTCATTGTCAGAGTCAGTCTCGTTGCCGTGCGGCTCCTCAGCAATGATGCCGGCTTTCACGAAAGCTCGGACAACAGTCAAAGCAGATACCTTAGCCCAAGCATCCACAATCCATTCACATATGGTGGCGTAACTAGACCGGCGTTGCCTCCCAGTCTTAATTGCACTTTGTTTTTCACAGCGGCTGTGAGATGGGCGCGCATGGAGTCACAGATGAACAGGGACGGTGACGCGTGGAAACAAACATTTGTTCTGTTTACCGTACACCTCACTCAGCCACTTTCTCATTTTCTCCTCGTCCATCCAGCCCTTTTGATTGGCCTTAATGACTTCGGCTGGAAATCTTTCTTCAGGCAGCGTCTTCCTCTTAAAAATCACCATAGGTGGCAGTTCCTGTCCATTACCATGGCAACGAAGCACAACAGTAAAAGCCGACTTCTTGTGACCCGTTGTGCGTATCGCTACCATGGTGGTCGGTCCCCTTCTTCTCTACAGTGTGGTTCACCGGGATGTCGAAAGTGAGCGGCACCTCGTCCATGTTGGTGATGTGGTTGGGCTGGATGTCTTTATCGGCAATCTTTTTACTGCAGTCGGAGCGGAAGATGGCCATCTTTTCCTTGTAATCCGCCGGACGTTGCTGCGCCACGGTAGTCCTTGCCCAGAAGGATGGATGGTGCCGCTTCATAAATCGAAAGCACCAAGACGGACCTCCTTGAAAATGTTCAATTTTAATTTCGTCTGCAAGCGTTATTGCCCTCAGTCAAATGGTGACTGTAGAGACACTTTTCCCGGCTTTTCTTTGATCATTAATCCATTGCCACCTCTCCTTGTTTCCCCGGAAACTCCGCTTCGTCTTCTTGACTTGGCGAAGCTCGTTTTCCTGCTTCCTCCACTTGCGAACCATGGATTCATTGATCTTGAATTCTCTCACGGCTGCTCGATTCCCATGTTCCTCCGCGTAACTGATAGCTTGCAGTTTAAACTGTGCTTGGTAAGCGTGTCTGTCTCTTGGTAGGTGCTATTTTCAGGGGTCCTTAGCCAAACCAATGGTGTTTTGCACAATCCACACCCAGGCGCTATATATCTACTGGGAGCGTGCCTTTAGCGTACTCTGCCACGCGCACCCTTCCACCTTTACGTCCGCATGCTGTACTCAGTCACGTCCGCCTTTCCTCTGTATAAGCAGCGTGTCGGCAGGAAATGCTCCCAGTCAGTCAAGCAGAGCGCTTATCAAAGTCACACAACAACATTTACAGATTTTGGAACTCTGTGCACACATAAGGCGCGCCGCATTATAAGGCGCCCTGTCCATTTTGGAGAAAATGTAAGACTTTTAAGTGCGCCTTATGGTCGTGAAAATACGGTATAAACCGATCTCAGTTTAAACTTAGTATTTTTATTCTTCTTAGCATTCTTCGTAGGTATATATTTTTAAAAACCTTCGGTGTGTCCATATCCGATCTTTGAGATCGGAAATCGGTTTGATGTCAGCAAAAAAACGAGGATCGGACTCTTATCTAAAATCTCAGATTTTACCACTCCATGGTCCGCTCCAGCATTTCTATCCAGGATTACTCGGATGTCATGCAGAGCCCACGTGATCACATCTACAGGTTGCTAAGGTGCAAACATAGTAGCAAGGCGTAAGAGTGAATGTTGCTTGCTTAAAGTTGTTTATTGACACTCAAGTTGAAGTTCACTGTAAAACTAAACACACAACAAAAGAATAACACCTATTGAGTGTTCAAATGCATCACAGACTTTGTTTCTTTCTTCGTTTTTGTTCACAAAAATCACTAGCTCTTAGCTAACACACAATGAATGAAAAACACCACTGAATAGCAAACGAAAATTAGCATTGAAGTCGCGGGACGTATATCAGAATCAGAATCATATTTATTTGCCAAGTATGTCCAAAAAACACACAAGGAATTTGTCTCCGGTAATTGGAGCCGCTCTAGTACGACAACAGTCAATTGACAGAGAACACTTTTGAGGGATAAAGAAATTTGAGAAAAACAGTCACTGAGCAATAGTTGCAATAGGGTTGCTAGTTATCTGGTAATGCCGGTAAAAAAAAAAATTAAGATGTGGCCTTCATTCTCGGCGCTTCACACTGAAGAAACAAAAGATGCAGTGCAGAGGTTGATTGTGTTTTAATTGCTCCTTTAGGGAGATCTCCAAACCTCTCTTGCCTCAGGGGAAGGCCAGCATACTGCTGGTGCAAATCCTCCACTTGCTCTGCAAAGGAATGGTATGTTCTACATCGCTGCTCCTATTTTAGCTTTGTGAAGAACATTACGACAGGACTCGCCGACTGATTGCGAGTTTTTCTGTTTCCATGCTAGACTCGTAGTAAGGTTGGTGCAATGTGGAAAGAGGCGGGGCTGAACTGGAGTGACTTCCTATCAAAGAATGAAGACGTCAACAAGTTTGTCACCGAGCAGGTATGTTACACTCAAGTGGAGATTTGTTTTTCCTGGGGGGGGGGGATAAGATTTTTATGATATAAATATAAAAGAAAATGATCTTATGTTCGGAGGAAAAAATATAAAGATTCAAATGTTTTCCCAAATATATATATTTTATCATTTAAAAATATATCAATCATATTTTGTCTACATTCTATAATGTTGGTAATCATTTGTTTTATTTTTTATATGAAATAAAATGTTGAATTTAAATACATACTATAAAAATGGTCAATTATAAACATGATTTTCAATATTTTTATATTTTTGAGGCTGTTTGAAAGCATGCTAGTTTTATTTGAAAAATATTTAAAATATATGTATATATATTTAGAATTTAAAATGATATATTTATTTATTTATATTTATATACAGTACTTTATTTTACAAGATACCAGAAATAACATAAATGTGTGATGGCAAGTTCAGTATGGAATTCTATAAAATATTAGTGGTGTAACGATTCATTCATTATATCGATGGCTCGATTGCTACGATCCAACTGGATTGATCTGTGCTCGGCAAGTTAGCCTTCCTTCGTAAATATATTGATTTAAATTGTTTTAAAAGGTAATAAATTGGTTGTATTGATACTCTGAAATAACGCACTGGATTCATGCACGGCAGAATGTGTTGTATTTATATTTTTATACGTATAAAGAAAAACGCTTCTAATTCCTTATACTTAGCTTGACTTTTCAGTTAGCACAGGCTACTTTCTTCTTCTTCTTCTTCGTCGTCTTTGCTTCCTTTTTTATGTCCCCTATCTAGTCACTTCTTTCCGTAGTGCCCCTAGTGGTTGGATGAGACACCACAGCCTCTGTGTTTGTCTTGTTTTATATGCACTTTTAAAGTTTAAGACGTACCTGTCTGGTGGATGGCAGATGAGAAGAAGGCTAGCGAGAAATTATCTTTAACGATGCGTGTGTGAGACTGCTGGCAAATCACCATGCAATTTGAAGCCTTTCAAGGTGCTTAGCTTAGCTTGCTAGCCGCTAAAAGTGATAGCAGAGTACCCTCGAGCGGAAACTCAGACGAACAAGAGGAGAACCTTCGACAATGTTAACTACTGGATGCTGTTTCAGGCTCACGTTTGTGCTCCAAAGAGCAGGTTTGTTCATTTATTTACCTCTCTATGTATTATTAACAGTAGTCCTAAAAGATTTACCTCATGAAAATCTCAGTGCTTCGTTTCTAGCCATTACTATTTAACTGTTTAGAACAGGGATTCTCAAACTTTGGGTCCAGCTAGGGACACCTGACAGTGGATATATTTTTCCATGGACCCACTCATAATACTAACACCAATTAAACATCCATTTTCTAGGGAAAAAATGGCCCAACAATAAAACCATAGATGATGAAATATAAATAAGTTGCTGTTTTTCCCTTTGTTTTATTGCAAAGCAATACAATCAATCAACTTGTATTAAGCAGACTCATAGTCCAATGGAAAACACATACAGCACAGTACACTGTTAACACATAAAAACGAAAGTAGATCAGAAAAATCTTCATATTTAACGACCATAATTAGTTTTTACTAGACTTCACACGGAACTGATCAGCTTGATCGGCATCGGGCGATAATTAGCATTTAATGCTGATTGGCTTTGTCATAATTGATCGGCTCCGCAAAAGACATTGACTCTGTCTTGCTGTCGTGTACAGTATATTTTAATTCCAGAGCTAATTTATTTTTAGCCTTGTCGCATGTCTTTTGATGCAGTACTGTAAATCTGACAACCAATAAAGTTATCTACAAAAAAAACGTTGGGGGTGTGGGACAGACAACCCCTCGTAACGCAATGCCTGGATCAGACTACAGGACAAATTTGGTCTTTCACGATTGCACTATGTCAGACTACTGAAATAAAATATTTTATTCCGATACCACCTCATCCCGTCTTTTACGATCACTGGGCTTTATGTCAACTCAAACGCGACCGGATACACTCGTTACCATGTCGACGACAACATGAATGGATTGCACCGTGTGTATTATAAGAACAAAATTGGGAAAAAACGTGTGCTGGTGGTCACCGGTTCTTAGGAGAGGACTTTATTTCAGGGATTACTTGAGTTATGTTCATGTAATTTTAATACGATACCGGTCGCAAGCAGGTAACAAAACGTTCTGTAGCCTAGCAAGCTAGTGCCAGCACTAACGATTGTACTTAAACATGCCGGCGTTATGTCGAATCATGCTCTAAAGTTTTGGTGTGTGTGAAGTAATTTAATTACAATACAGTAATTTCATTACAGTAAGTTAGCACCCATTTTTCTGTCATGTAATGTTGGTTTGACCTGACCGATGAGAAAACATGACCTGACTAGAGAATAATACTTTTGAAGATACTCCGTATACAGTACACAAGTATATGCAGTAAATGGAAAAAGTCATTTGAATAGCCACCTTGCTCAATCTTGTGATCGGTTATTCTTTTTTTTCAACTCGCTGGTCTGTGATCTTCCCTAAAAATCCTGATCATGTAAAGCCTAGTTTTTACCCAATTTAAATAATTTCACCTGCACTGTCCAGTATGCAGGTATTTATTTCACAGCCACACTGGATGAATTTATGGCTAAAAGGTTACTGAATCGATTTCCATCCACTGAATTGTTTTGGATCGCATGATTATAAATGAACCAATATCGTCCCTGAATCGGCAACCACGAATCGTGATACGGATCAAATCCTTGCAAAAAACGAGTCGTTACACCCCCATAACCACCCCCAGTTGTAACTTCTTCTTATAGAGGCTCCTGTCCTCCACTCGTTACCTGTATTAATGGAACCTGTTTGAACTCGTTATCAGTATAAAAGACACCTGTCCACAACCTCAAACAGTCACACTCCAAACTTTAACTTTTAAGTGGAAGAACTTGCACAATTGGTGGCTGACTAAATACTTTGTTGCCCCACTGTATCCACATTTGTGAATCATTGGCTTTTACACATGCCAGTTTTCTCATGTTTGTTGTCAGCTGTGCTCAGTGAAGAGATGAAAGGGCTTATTCTGTACAATTATGAAGCAAATTTTTGTTACTCTTTCAGAAAGTGGAGTTCACAACTGGAGAGGAGCAGGAGACAAAGGAGAGCACGAAGAAGTCGCTGAGTGGGGAAGAGCTCAGGCAAGAGCTGGACCGCCTCCTCCGCGACAAGGCCAGTGACCAGCGGATCAAAGACTGGGTGGAGGTGTGTACTCACTTCTTTAACACTTTCTTACTAGTCGGGTCAAATTTGACCTGTTTTGACATGGAACCATTAAAAAAAAGTACCCTAAATGTCATTCTTTCAGCCTGAAATTTTGACTTTTGCTAAGGTGACCCAAAATACACACAATGAAAATCTTTAAAAATGTCGTTTTTGTACAGGTACTTATTTGTGCACATTGAGGCTCAGATTTGACCCTTGTCTAATAAAATATATTCAAGAATTATCAGTGTGTGTTAAATTTAAGGAAGATTGTGGGTAATGGTGGCGGTCTTGAAACTATGCATGCCATTGTGTATTTTTTATGCAACAGTGGTAACGGTGTTCAAGAGGGAGCTTGAAAGAGTGCTGAGAACTCTCTGCGTTCTCACTATATTTGCACAGGTTCTCACAAAAACAAGCACCTAATGGTCTTCCATGGATCATGGGAGAATCTCAATTGTTAATTTACTAATGTCAACAGGCTATTAAAACATTTTGAAAAGATCTGTAATACATAATTTGTTGTAGACAATTATTCTGCGTAGGGATGGCTGAGTACTTATACCAGGGTATCGGGCCAGTACTGGCCTTGTTTCAAGGTACTGGGTACTTCTGAAGACTTCGATAGCAGCCACTATTTAAATTTCCTCGTCAGTAGTTCGAGCTACACTGCGGCAGTTTGACACATCTGTGAATCATCATGTGCATCAGAAAGAGAGAGAGGTATTTGTTCACAATTCCTTGTTAATTAAAATTTTGGATCAAAAGCACTAGTGGTATCTGTAGCCGGTATCAATAAGTACTCGAGTGAATACTCTTTCTAGGATTGTTCTGGGAAAAAAAGTGGTATTGAACATACTGTGTGTGCAGTGAAAAGTATGTAAATGTGGGGAAAATAATGAAGGCTACACCTTATCCTCTCATCTGACAACCTCATGTCTTGTCCTCAGGCCAACCTGGATGAGCAGCAGAGTTCCTCCAACCAGTTCGTACGGGCACTCATGACCACTGTGTGCCAGCTGGCCATCAGAGGTATTACGGCGATGCTCTTGTTTGCCGCTTTTTTTTGTTTGTTTGTTTGAAAAGTCCTCTCCTTCATCGGCGTCTGGCTTCCAGGTGACCCATACAAGGTGGACGTGCCGCTGATCGACAACAGAGCCACTCTGCTGCAGGGGTTCCTGAGTGACGAGCAGAAGGAGCTGCAGGCGCTCTATGCCCTGCAGGCGCTCATGGTGCAGTTGGAACAGCCTGCAAGTGAGTCTCCCACTTACTCTCCCCTGCTTAATGGCATCACTATTAATGAGACTTCATTAGGTATGCCTGATGTCCAATCAAAGAGCTAGCACCAACATAGAGCTCATATAGATGGGGGTCCTCGAGGCTTTGAGGCAGTTTGTGCAGTGTCGTAATCTGTTTTTAAAAAATAACTGATGGTCATCTACAAGTCTCAATGCTAGGTCCACTACATGTCCCATCTACTTGTTTTGCTATATTTAAGCACAGTGTTAATGTTCAGACTGTGCATCATATTAGTGTATTACAATAATTAATATACAGTGATATGACTTTTGAGTAACCCAAGTTTTTCTAGATTTGAGCTGTCGCTTGTCCAATATTTTTGTCCCGTGTTGCTAGCAAAAATTTGAAAAGGAGAGTGCGCTTCAGACCCTCCACTACTAGATGGCGGCAGCAATTTGGCAGACATCAAACACTTCTTCAAAAAATATCCAAGTTTGCTTGCTTAAAACTGTTTATTGCCACTCCCAGATATTTAGTGTAAAACTAAACATAAAACAAAGAATTACATCTTGTGTATTTAACCAAACCACACTACTTTGCCTTACAAACGTCTGCTATCTTAATGCTAACAAACAATGCAAAATGACAGTTATGCACCTTAAAACAATTTTAAAACATTTGAGACTGATTAATTGCATTTCCATTTATTTCGTTGTGGCAAGATGATTATGATGTTATGGTGGTCCTCAGAGAGCCAAGTATTTTTTTTGTGGTACTTTGTATCAAGAAAATAGAGAAGCACTGAAATGAAACTTGACTTTGTGGCCATTTTCCCATGCAGACCTTCTGCGCATGTTCTTCGACGTGCTGTACGACGCCGACGTCATCAAGGAGCAAGCCTTCTACAAATGGGAGTCGAGCAAAGACGGGGCGGAGCAGAACGGCAAAGGTGTGGCCCTCAAGTCGGTCATTGGCTTCTTCGCTTGGCTGCGCGAGCCTGAGGAAGAGTCCGACAAGGACTGAACGCCGCTGCCCTCTGTTGGCCAGGAGGAGGAGGAGGTAGAGATTCAAGGGACGATCTTGCCGGCGAGGCAGACTCAAAATCGAAATCCTCAATGAGGATAAATATCTTTATTCTTTTCTTTGTTTTTGAGGGATGGACTCAAAAAAAACAATCATTTCTCTCCTCCCTGCCCTCTCTTTTCCTTCTACATTGTTCCCCACCTACCAACCTGCTCTCCTCGTGAATAAACTTTGAAAGTAATTCAACAGGATGGCTCATGGAGGTTGTGATATATCCCCCCCGTCACCCCCCATAATCACTCAGAAATTTCGCCACACTGCAGACTGACGGGCTATTTTGGTTGTTGTTGGTTTTTTAGCCGATCTGTGAGATGATTGTCGGTAGTAGGTCGCCCAGCATGACTTAAGTGCGTTTCTAAAAAGCGACGTCGCCTAGTCAGCTGGCTTCCTGTTTTTTGAGGGGGTGTGCTTTTTCTTCCTGGGATTTTAAGACAGATGCACACAAATGTGGTGTGATCTCAATGCTTCCTCATCATCACACCGTCTTTTTACCTCCGCTGCGGAGGGCCACTTCACCACCCAATCGCCATTAAAACTTGAAATCTACAGAAATTGACTTGATGAATTATATAAAGTTAAAGCAGAAAATATCCGGAAGCCTTTTTCTACATCAAGTGGGAAACTCCTTTCTGGAGCATTCTGTAAATATATATTAATAAAAACTTTTTTTGTGGTTATTTTTGAGATAATGCAGTTGTCCGGATGCAGAGAGGTGCTTTAGATAATCCTTTGATTATTAGTTTTATTGGAATTTTGTAAATATATTTTTTTGCTTTCTTTATTTAAGAAATTATGGCTTCTTTTGCATCGGTAACTGGAAAGATGAGGAACATTGCAAATAAAGGACTTATTAAGTTGCACTGACGTTTTTTTTTCTGACCCTGAAGAACCAGTCATCTTGGGAAGCTGCTCACAACTTTCTTTTTAGATTGCTGTCAAATCACTTCTATGCTCCAACAGTACAGTTGTACTGTACAGTAAAACTATTGTACAGTACAGGTGCAGCTCAATAAATTAGAATTAGAAAACAATGTATTTTTCATTCAATTCAAAAACTCATATTCACTACACAAAGTGAACTATTTTATGATTTTGTTTATTACTTTGATAATTTTATTTTACAGCAAACGAAAACCCACATTTTACATCTCCCTAGAGATTAGAATGTTTACATAGTTTAAAAAATATCTTTATATGGAAATGCCGTTGGAGTCTACCTTCTGAAAGGTATTCTTGTGTTGAGTTTCACTTTTGGAATTGAAATGCTCAAATACAATGAACGCTCCAACAGTATTCTAATTTATTGATATGCATCTGTTTGTAAAGTTGGACGTGTGACACATTTAAAGTCGTAAAGCATTTATGGACAGTGTCAAAGTCGCTTTGGGGTTGTATATGTACGAGATAATCCAGTCCCCTCCAAAGGTATTGAAACAAGGTCAATTCCTTTGTTTTTGTTGTATACTGAAGATGTGGGTTTCAGATCAAAAGAAGAATATGAGACAAAAGTTTTGAATTCCAGCTTTTATTTCATATTTACATCTAGATGTGTTAAACAACTCATGACAGAGCACCTGTTGTTTGAGGCCACCCACTTTTCAAGTGAGCAAAAGTATTGGAACGTGACTGATGGGTGTTTTCGAGTTGCTCAGGTGTTGCCTTTTAGATTGATTGCTTAAACCTTAGATAGTGCTTGTTTTTGGCTTTGGGTTTCACCTGTGAAAACTGCATTTGCTATTAAGCAAAAATGAAGACCAGAGAGCCGTCTATGGGAGAAAAGAAAACCATTTTGAAGCTGAGAGGAGGGAAAATCGATCAGAGCTTTTGCACAAACATTGGGCATAGCCAATACTAAAGAAAACCTACTGGTGTAACAGCAGTTGATGACAGAAAGGTGTGAGTTGAGGGGTGAAGGTATCACAATCCACTGTTCGAAGAAGACTTTGAGAGAAGAAATATACAGGCCATACCACAAGATGCAAACCACTCAATAAAAAGAATCGGAAGGCCAGATTGGATTTTGCAAAGAAGTACAGAGATGAGCCACAAAGGTTTTGGAACAAAGTTTTATGGACTGGTGAGACCAAGATAAACCTTTACCAAAGTGATGGAAAGTCCAAACTATGGAAAAATAAAGGATCTGCTGTAATTGCTAGAGGACTCTGCATCTTTTTGCACAATTGTCCTAAAAAGAAAAATAATTGTACCGGCATTACCACATTACTGGCAACCTTTTATTGCTCAGTGACTTTTTTTCTTTTTATAAATGTCTTATGTCTCAAAAGTATTCTCTGTCAATTAATTGATTGTTGTCGTACTAGAGTGGCTCCAACTACCAGAGACAAATTCCTTGTGCGTTTTTTGACGTACTTGGCAAATAAAGATGATCCTGATGTAACTCATGATGGTAGGAGCAGAATGAATTCTGAAGTCTACAAAACCATTTTATCTGGCAATTTACAGAAAAATGCATCCAAACTAATCGGCAGAAGCTTCATCATGCAACAAGACTGACCCAAAACTCACTGCCAACACAAGAAAGGACTTCAGGGAAAAAAGTGGAAGGTCTTAGACTGGCCAAGTCAGTCACCGGACCTTAACCCAAAAGAGCATGCATTTTACCTCCTGAAGAGGAGACTGAAGGGAGAGACCCCAGAAACAAACAAGAACTGAAAATGGCTACAGTAAAAGCCTGGAAAAGCATTTCAAAGGAAGAATGCAACAGTCTGGTGAAGTCAATGGGTCGCAGGCTTGATACAGTTATTGGAAGTAACGGTTATGCCACCAAATATTAAATGCTATTCACTTAAGTTAATTTGTTTGTTCCAATACTTTTGCTCACTTGAAAAGTGGGTGGCTTCTAACAAAAGGTGCTCTGTCCTGAGTTGTTTAACACATCTCGAAGTAAATACCATGAAATAAAAGCTGGAATTCTGAACTTTTGTCTGTCATCTTTTGATCTGAAACCCAAATGTCTTCACGATACAAGAAAAACAAAGGAAATGACCTTGCCGTTCCAATACTTATGGAGGGGACTGTTGCTGAAAATTGATGAGAATAAAGTTGTATATTTTCCAGGTAGTTTTATTTTTTCGAGATTAAAGTTGGAATCTCAAAATAATAGTTGTATACTTTTGAGAAAATGTCATATTTTGAGTTTAAAGTCTTAATATTACAAGGATGCTGTAGTCATATTTTTGGAAAAGAAAAGTTGATGCACTTAAAATTCACTCCAAATATGAGTAGCTAGAAAATAAACACATTCTCGTAATATTACGACTTCATCTGATAATTGTACTATTCAACCTAAAAAATATTTTGCTTTAATCTCTCCGACTTTTTTTTCTAGAAAATACGCAACTTTATTCTCAAATTAGATTTTCTCAAAACTACACAATTCTGATCTTAAAAAACGAGCTAGAAAAATTATAATTTAATTGTAAGGATACGGATTAATTCTAAATACTTTTTCCCGAAAACACATTTCTTAATGTTATGACTTGAAAATCATAATTTTAAAAAAAAATATGCCTAAAATGTTTTTTCAGATAAAAGGAAACTTTAAAGCAGAAATGTTTCAAGCAGTCGTCTTTTTAATCTTTTTTTAGATTACAGTCAGAATTCCATGAGAATGCTTTTATTTCAAATGTATTTATTCTCACAATAGTCATATTTAAAAATATATATACTTTTATCTTGTAAAATTACGACTTTAATCGTAATGGTATTAGTAATGTACTACATTTGTCTCAATGAAGCTCCTCAACTCACTTCAACATAGTTCCTTGGCACCAAGAAGCCACAATATAGCGGCAAAGTGTTGCATAGTTCTCCTTAACTCACTTTTAAGTTTCTTGCCACACTGATGCTACAAGATGACAGCAAAGTTCTACTTTTGTCTAAAATGAAGCTCCTCAACTTGTTTCACCATAGTTCCTAGCTTCTTTTCAAAAATATGTTTTGAAACAAAATAAATTCATCACTTTCAAATAATGACGCTAGATTACAGCCACGCAACAAACTATTTTGCCAGAAATTGCTAGAAACCCACTTTAAAAAGGCCAAAAATGTACCAAAGTTACCACAGGCCTGTAAAATAAACATAGCAGTAATGGGGATGCTGGTTAAAAACACGGCGTCCATAAATTGTGATACATAGATTTAACCAATGATAGCAGTGCGATCAGTTACAGTTTTGGATTTGGTGACCATCCGACGGGGGCCCAGACGAGCAGGCTTATGTCAATTGTTTAATCAAATATGTCTTTGCTTATCCATCATCTCGAATGTTGAGATACGAGTGCCTTGACTTGCGGGTTTTTCGAGCTATGAGGTGTCGCGAAGCAAATTTTGGGGGGCTTTAGATACAAGTGAGAATTTGAGGTATGAATGCACTTCAGACCCCCACTGCTATAGATGGCGGCAGCAAACATCCCAACATCCGCCCACCATCCATTCACACTGACTTTGTTGCAGTGGAAGGACAACATCAGTAGGTGGCGGTAATGTGCCATTAGTGTTGTTGAGTAGCTAATTACATGTAATGAGATTACATAATTTCAAAATGTATGTAATTATAATCCATTACAATTCTGCGAGAAAATGTAATTAAATTATAGTTGCTTTTGGAAATGTCCATGATTACAATTTTAGTTACATTTGCAAAATAGCTACAAAAGCACCCAAAGCATGTTTTCAAATCACTTCCTCCTAAAGCTGACGCTTGTGATTGGCTCCCTCTGGTCATGTCTCAAACATGACAGCCATCCATCCATTTGAAGCGCCACCTTGTGGTGCAATCTATGTTTATCTGGGATTTTGGAAAGGTTTGACTCATAGTTACACCTGAACACAAAAAGAAAATGGACTTTTGAACAGTTTCATCTCTTTAATTTCGGACTTTTTGTTATGAAACGTTCACTTGTCTGGTTCGTCATATGACGTGATATTAGCAATATAGTGATATATTGTGGACATTTGTCGTTAGGTAGTGGTGGGCAAGTAAAGCCTCATGAAGCACTGAGGCTTTCCTAACAAAAGACTTCAGTGACGGTGACATCTGGTGGACAACTGCAGCCATAGCAACCTTTAAACAGCACGACTGAAGCACTGCCACTGTTTCCCATGGCAGCAATAAAAGTTCAGAAAGGTCTGTATGGTCAATACTCTCACTCTCCAAATCTCTTATCTCCTCACAACTCAATTTGGAAGCATAACGATGCATTTTCTATAGCTAGCATGGCGCCAAACCACTCAAATCTGTCACGCTGTCATTGGCTCAGAATGCCTTGAAAACCCATTCTGAGCCAATGAAAAGCTTGGAAACATTTTGAAGTAATTGAAGCGCGAAGCGCAACAGCGATGACGTTCGAAGATTCGAACGTCATCGCTCACGTGACACTGGTGTTTTGATCCAAGCACCGACACAGCGTTTCGAATCACTCCGCTTCAGGAAGAGTGACACATGCTCCAAAGCCTCGCTATCATTTGCCCATCACTATCATTAGGTCAACATGGTATGTTTTACATGCTGAACACACATACATTTGCACACATACACAGTATATGGTGTAATTTAAAAAAAAAATAATAATAATAATAATTTTTTGGGAGGGGGGCTGCACTGGTTAAATTACATTTCTATTAATTTTAATGGTGTGTGTGTGTGTGTGTGTTTGTATGTGTGTGTGTGTGCGTGCGGGTGTGCGTCCTGTTGAATGCACCTACAATCTGCAAAGGGACAAAAAAAAAAATCAATAACAAAATATATTGCTCGCATGTTGGAGAAGAGGAGGAGGAGGAGGTGAGGGTGTTGCAAAAGAGGGGGTACCGGAGAGGCGGGGTGTGCCCCCGCCTTGGTGACGCTCGCCACATCGGGAGACATTTGGCCAGCCGAGCCGTCCATGCAGCCTCCTCCTCCGACCGTGGCGGAAATCCGATGCAGGAGCGCGTGAAGATGCTCAGGGGGACGGCGTGACGTACGGCCGGAGGACAAACGCACTTTCCCCTCTCTTGGCATCTGTTGATCCGATTTGGTTTGGACGCCGCCGCGCTGCGCGTTACGATGAGCGATGTGATTTACAGGTAGGTGGTGGTGGTGGTGCACGGATGGACGCAAGGCAGAGAGAGATGCGGGTGCAGGGGGTGGGGGGTGGGGGGTAGCAGCGGAAGCTCCATCCCTGCGCCCCACTGCCTTGTTTTGGCCACGTAACTGCATCATTTGCAGGCCCTGACGCCACGCGTGTGCAGCCCTGCGGTACTTGAACGCACCATTTGCTCAACATACGAGAACACATCGAGCAACCCCGCACGGAGGCGGCTCAGGCCGGCTTACCTGGAGCCCACTTGTTGGCCCTCCACCGTGCTGCACCGTGTGTGCGTGTGCTATTTCCAGGACACTTTATTAGGTGCACAATTCGCTATGACACCCATAGCAACACAAATTCTCTTTTTTTTGCTTATTCATTTCCAAATGTATTATTCTGGTTGCACTGCATTATAATGAGAGCTGTGCCCAATGTTGTGGCCATCTTATTTTTTTTGTAAATATGATATTTGATTCCTTGATATCCAGTTTAAGGTCAATTTACTGTACTAGTACTCTTTGTCCTCACTACTAAGACAATTCAGCACACTAGTAGTGTTTGGGGATCATAATGTGTGGTATATTTAGTTTCAACTAGTATTGCTTGGCTGGGTTACTGTCTACTGATATAATGATGAGCTTGTTTCAATGTACTCACAAATGTAGTTTTTGCTAGCGATGTTCGATACCGCCGATTTCCTTGCCGAACCGATACTTAGTAAATTCGAGATGGTTTCGGCAATGCCGATCCAATACCGAAACTTTGTGCAAATACGCCTCATTTGTCAAGTAATTAAAAAAAAAAAAAAAAAGGGGGAATTTCAAATCATAGATTCATAAAAAATACAAGCGATTCGAGAATTTATTAATTTGAAACTCTGAAACTTGCTGTTTTATGTTAGTGGGTCATTTCCCACTGGAGTGTTCGGGATTCCCAGCTCGAATTGGTGGAGTCCAACCACAGGAGTTGTCGCGCCCAGCAGCCACGTGCATCGTGGGTTAAGTAGCAGCGCTATTGCTTTTAATCGGGATTAGTGGGGAGCTGCCATATGCTTGAACCTCACCTCCCTGCACTCTGACCTTTGGGACTACCATTTGGCTGCAGGGTTAACAAGGAAATGTAGGACATGGACCAAGCTTTTAAAACACACCAAGCCGTAGTGGTTTGTGGTAAATTTTTAGTTTTACCCAGACGCCACATGTATGCCATGAGGCTGAGCTCCAGGAGTAGAGAAAGGAGGGAAAGAAGGTGGAGGGAGGAAGAAGCGGTAAACGCCAGAAAGTCTGTTTTGCTTGATTTGTGTGTGTGTTTTGTTTTGTTTGTTTGTTTTTTGCCTGACTGGTGACACTGATGTAATTTTATGACTTGCAGGTGAAATTCGAGGAGAGTGACATGATTCCAAAGTCAGGAAAATCTCCGGCGGACTCGCGGAAAAGTGTGGGCATCCATGAGTTTGCAGCGCTTGCCAGATCATCCCTGAACGGTAAAAATTAACAAAAAAAAATAATAATAATAAAAATAATTTAAAAAAACAACAACACATATCTGCTCAGATAAGTACTGTATTGATAATATACTGCGTTCAATATTATTATGCATATAGGAATGATGTTCAATGAACATTTGAGTGCTTATTTTTTCTGGGAAAGTTTTTGGGTATGTGCCTGATTCAAGCACATATGACCCATTATCATTTTCCTACAATTGGTTAGTTAACATGTATTTATAATTTTTTTCACATCTTTTTTATTCATTTACCTCATAAAATTATGCATTTATAGTAAATATTTAAATAACATGAATAAAGCAAAGTTTTTTAAATATACAGTACATGCTATTAATGTATTTTAAAAACTATGTACAATACAGTGGTGCCTTGAGATATGAGCTTAAATCATTTCGTGACCACGCGTGTCTCTCGAATCATCTTACCAGCCTCCCCCGCCAAAAAAAAAGTTTGTAATGTGTTTGTTTTAAATAATAACAATCGCTCTTCCTAATATTGTACTTCACAAAAAATATATAGTAATAACAATTAAATAGAATTTAAATAAATTAAACAATTTTTGCAACATTTCTTTTACTTCTTTTACTCCGGGGCTGTATTACACAGACCTATGGATGGATAGAGAAGGTCAAAATTCCTCAGTAAGCCGCAGTAATTTTAACAGTTTTTTTGTGGGGGATAAAGTATATGTCCCTCTGAGTATAGTTACATTGTCTGCGTACATGTGTTGCTCCACGGTTTGTGTTCAAATATCCATTGCATAAAGGTTCATAACTACCACAACATTGTTGCCAGTTTTGTTAGCCCGTCTGTGGCGTTTTGCATTGTGTGTGAGCATTAAGCTAACCTGATTTATCTAAAGCAAAGCGATGTGGTTGTAACTCTCTTTGTCTTATGTTTAGTTTGACAGGAACATAATCAGAGAGTGGCATTTACCATCTTGAAGCCTTTTTTGAAGAATTGTTGGCTTGTTGTTAAGCGAGTTGAGTTCACTGCCACCATACAGCGCTCGTAGTTCAAATTTTCGCTCACAATTGAAAGCAAAAAAATCATCAACAACAACTCGTGTCTCGAAAAACTCCTAAGTGGGGTCACTCGTATCTCGAAGCAGCGCTGTAATTTGTAACACGGGGCCTGTGCGCAGGCATCTCTCAGGCAGTGAGGGACCATGTGACCAAGCCCACCTCCCTGGCCCAGGGCCGCGTGGCCCACCTCATCGAGTGGAAAGGGTGGCCCAAACCTGCGGACCCCCCACAGGCCGCCCACTTAAGCTCCTATTGCCACTTGAGCGAGGGCGAGAAGGAGGCCCGCTTCGCTGCAGGTACTTGACGCGCACACGCACACGCACACACACTAAGCGCTAACTAATTATTATTGTCATTATTTTTCACATATTATTTTTGAGGGAGAGCCTTGTAAAATAAAATAAAATAAATGTTTTCCCTCTTCACCGTACTATCATAGCATTCACATGAATTATGTTAAAATTAGAATAAGTTAGTTGCAATATAATTCATAATGGCAATGGTTAATTCATTTATTTTAATTATGATACATATTTATATTTTTGGGTATCACTGTTCAATGCATGGTATTATTTATTTGGTAACAAGGAATCTTAAATGCAAGTGCTCGTGGTAATGCTATTCAATGTAATATTGTAAAGATTTGTAATGGAAAATACATTTTATGCAATATTTATTTTTCACAGCATACCAATTAATACTATTCAAATTGCAGTAAATTAATTGATGTGTTATTAATATTTGAAAAAAATGACTAACCCATTTATTTTAATTATGATAGCCCCAACGCATTAAATCGCATCAACAAATAATTTCAAATAAATGCATTCGCCTTAGTTGTATTAAAATTATAATAAGTTAATATAATTTTGGAATGAATATAATTCTACATTTAATTATATATAATATGTCCATCCATCCATCCATTTTCTGTACCGCTTTATCCTCATATATGTATAAAAATCGTATAGATCCTGTATATTTTTGGAGTGGAGTTGGTTTGCAGTGAGCGAGCCAGCTGGCTGGGCAGCCGCCAAAGGCCGTGCAAATGCAATATATAAAAGCATACATGTTGTGTTTTACAACAATACTTCACAATATTTATAATGTTGAATGTGACTGTGGTCACTGTTGCCAAAATGTGTGCGACAGATGAACGCCACGTCGCAAGCCTGTGACGTTATAGTGACTGAACGGGACCCGCGTTCAAAATATCTTCTTCTCGTTTACTTGACCCACGTGACCCGACCCCTCCTCTGTGGGGTTGTGACTCGTGAGTACAGGGCCAACAATCCAGCGCTTGGTGAATTCTGCTTCATGATGATTGTAAGACCACCCCCACTTCGAATGAAATCAACGCGAGGTTGTTATGAATGCTTGGCCCGGCTGCTGAGATATTGCCATTCGCCAACGGCCAATCGGTACGGTGGCCTGGAAGTGCGAAACAATATAACACATTGTGAAACACTTTTACATTTTCAGACAAAAAATAATAAAAGCCGAAACACTTTTACATTTCAGAAAACACATCAACAAAAGCAGAAATCCGGTAAGAGAACGTCCCATTTCACAGACATTCTTAGCAATCCCATGCCCTTTCTCGGCAAGACCCGCCCCACTTCAACGTGATTGGCTCCTGCATCGCGGGAAGGGTAGGCTATCCCAAATACACTGAACAAAAATCTAAATTTATAAAAATATAAACTTTTGTTTTTGCTCCCAATTTTTTTGTGAGCTGGACTCAAAGATCTAAAACTTTTTCTCCATACACAAAAGGCCATTGCCCTCAAATATTGTTCACAAATCTGTCTAAATCTGTGTTAGTGAGCATTTCTCCTTTGTGGAGATAATCCATCCCACCTCACAGGTGTGGCATATCAAGATGCTGATTAGATAGCATGATTATTGTACAGGTGTGCCTTAGAATGGCCACAATAAAAGGCCACTCTGAAATGTGTAGTTTTGCTTTATTGTGGGGGTCAGAAAACCAGTCTGACCCCAAATGTTCCCAATTTGTTATATTGTTTTGCGCTTCCAGGAGCCGAGCTGTTTTTTAAATCGGAGCCGAGCTGTTTTCCATATTTAAAGTGGGGAAGATGAACGATCCGATCAGAGCAAAGCTTATTTACATGTAGCATATTAATGAGAAATCCAGCCGTCTCAACTGCAAAGTGAAAAAGACTAGTAGAAGTAGAGTAGCTTGAAAAAGGACATTCTGAGCATTTTCAACCCAAATTATCTTGCAAACCTGATGATTAATGATTATATATTTAGATATTTTAAAATCTGATGGCATGGGACCTTTGAATAGAGTGTACATCTAATATAATAATTACATATTTGTAATACAGTATCAATATTCTACTTATAAACATCTTATTACAATTAAATTCACTTAATTATTTTAAACATATGCCTTTAAATACATAAGAAGATAATCATAACACTAAAATTCACATTAAAGCTAATAACGTTTTAAAAAGTCAGATGTAATAATTGAATCATTTAAGGAGTATTTTACTTCATGTCCATCGGTAATTTATTCAAAATTCACTATGGTAAGACTCAATACATACATTTTTTAAAAATCTTATACCGTAACATTTCTGTTATCACTATTTTGTTATTATTAAAATACAGACAACTAAATATCCATCCATCCATTATCTGAGCCGCTTATCCTCACAAGGGTCGCGGGAGCGCTGGAGCCTCTCCCAGGTATCATCGGGCAGGAGGCGGGGTAAACCCTGAACTGGTTGCCAGCCAATCACAGGGCACATATAAACAACAATTCGCACTCACATTCACACCTATGGGCAATTTAGAGTCCACAATCAACTTACCATGCATGTTTTTGGGATGTGGGAGGAAACCGGAGTGCCCGGTGAAAACCCACGCAGGCACGGGGAAAACATGCAAACTCCACACAGGCGGGGCCGGGGATTGAACCCGGCTCCTCAGAACTGTGAGGCAGTCGTCCACCGTGCCGTACAACAACTAAATATTTCCACAATATATTCTGCAATCGGTGACAAAGGGCAGCCTTGGCGGAGTCCAACCCTCACCGGAAACGAGTCCAACTTACTGCCGCCAATGCGGACCAAACTCTGACACCGGTCATATAGGGACCGAACAGCCCGTATCAGGGGGTTCGGTATCCCATACTCCCGAAGCACCCCCCGCAGGACTCCCCGAGGGACACGGTCGAACGCCTTCTCCAAGTCCACAAAACAAACTGGTGTATCAGTGTATCATCACATTTAATGATGTTACTTATCGTAATGCAATTAAAGCTCGAGTCAATCTATTTTTAAAATGCTGCGATATCTTAAGTAAGGATGTGGCCGCCTACTGTGTTTGATTGCGCTCGGGACGTACGTCCTTTTACTTAGTCGGGTTTAGCGGCGGCATCATCTGGCACACACAGACCTTCTGTCTAATCCCTTAAAAATCTCCCGAACCATAATGGCCGATCTTGGTGGCGAGCAGATGGCGGCGGCGGCGGCGGTGGCTCGCTCTCAGAGAATCACTTGAGCGGCTTCTTGTTGTTTGGTCGTGACTCATACTCGTCCTCATCCTCAGCCGTGACGTTAGCCGCTTAGTTGGAGGAAAGAATGGCAGCGCTTATCTGCAATCAAAACCCTCGACAGTGTTTCCCAACTGTTAGTGAGCCAAGGCACTTATTTTATATGAGAAAAATCTCACGGGATTCCGACAAATAAAAGTGTCACAAAAAGTATATGGTAATCCCCTGCAATGACCACCTATCCCGGTTCAGCCAAGGTATATTACATTTGCTAGATTGATCGCACTATTGTTTGAATAACAAGAAGAAAGAAATATGTACATATAATAAAAAGAAGAGCAGAAAAGTGCAAAAGGAAGATTATTCTTTTTAAAATATATATTTCATTTTCAAAATATATATTTCCTGAAGTTTTAAACTTAACAACAGGTCCCATCCCGGAGTTTTAAACTTTGAAACGGGTTAATTTGACCCGCAGTATAGTATAAAAGCGAGGTTAGGTGCTGGTAGAGAAGCAACGTGACCCAATTGGAGTTTTTATACATTTAGAAAATATATATTTTCTTGAAAAAAAAAATTAAACAAATCAATCTGGTTCACTTTAAATCATAAAACAGGTCAATTTGTCCCACAATAAAACAGCAGGGTAGAGGAGCACAATGACACCTTTGGATTTTATCGTACAAACCCAATTCCAATGAAGTTGTTCCAATGGGACGTTGGGTTAAACATAAATAAAACCAGAATACAATGATTTGCAAATCATGTTCAACCTATATTTAATTGAATACACAACAAAGACAAGATATTTAATGTTCAAACTGATAAACTATTGCTTTTAGCAAATAATCATGAACTTAGAAGTTTATGGCTGCAACACATTCCAAAAAAGCTGGGACAGGGTCACGTTTACCACTGTGTTACATCACCTTTTCTTTTAACAACATTCAATAAATGTTTGGGAACTGAGGACACTAATTGTTGAAGCTAATAGGTGGAATTCTTTCCCATTCTTGCTCGATGTACACCTTCAGCTGTTCAACAGTCCGGGGTCTACGTTGTCGTATTTTACACTTCATAATGCACCACACATTTGGTCTGGACTGCAGGCAGGCCAGTCTAGTACCTGTACTCTTTTACTACGAAGCCACGCTGTTGTAACACGTGCAGAATGTGGTTTGGCATTGTCTTGCTAAAATAAGCAGGGGCGTCCATGAAAAAGACGTTGCTTGGATGGCAGCATATGTTTCTCCAAAACCTGTATGTAACGTTCAGCATTAATGGTGCCTTCACAGATGTGTAAGTTACCCATGCCATTGGCACTAACACAGCCCCATACCGTCACAGATGCTGGCTTTTGAACTTTGCGTCCAGAACAGTCCGGATTGTTCTTTTCCTCTTTGGCCAGGAGGACACGACGTCCACAATTTCCAAGAACAATTTGAAATGTGGACTCGTCAAACCACAGAACACTTTTCCACTTTGCATCAGTCCATCTTAGATGAGCTTTGCATCGTAGAGTTTCAAGTTGCACTTACGGATGTAGCGCAGAACTGTATTTACTGACATTGGTTTTCTGAAGTGTTCCTGAGTCCATGTGGTGGTGACCTTTACACATTGATGTCGGTTTTTGATGCAATGCTGCCTGAGGGATCGAAGCATTCAATGTTGGTTTTCGGCCTTGCCGCTTACATGCAGTGATTTCTCCAGATTCTCTGACCCTTTTGATGATATTATGGACCGTAGATGATGAAATCCCTAAATTCTTTGCAATTGTACATTGAGGAACATTTTCCTTAAACTGTTCGACTATTGTCTCACGCACTTGTTTCACAAAGAGGTGAACCTCGACCCATCTTTGCTTGTGAATGACTGAGCAATTCAGGGAAGCTCCTTTTCTACCCAATCATGGCACCCACCTGTTCCCAATTCGCCTGTTCACCCGTGGGATGTTCCAAACAGGCGTTTGATGAGCGTTCCTCAACTTTCTCCTCGTCTTTTTTTGACATCTGTCCCAGCTTTTTTGGAATGTGTTGCAGCCATAAAATTCTAAGTTAATGATTATTTGCAAATTATTTGAACATTACATACCTTGTCTTTGGAGTGTATTCAATTAAATATAGGTTGAACATGTAAATCATTGTATTCTGTTTTTATTTATGTTTAACATCCCAACGTCATTGGAATTGGGGTTGTATATTAAAACTTTTTTTTTCTTTCTTCTAGAGTTTTAAACCTAAAAATGTGTGGCAATGACCTGATTAAAACTTTATAATAGGTCAATTTGACCAGCTTCAGACTTTGAAACGGGGGTTCAGGATTAAGTTTTGATAACGGAGCAACATAACCATTGTACTCTTTTTTTTTTTTTTTTACATGAAAAAAAACAACAACAACCTTTTCTATAGTTTTAAACTTAACAACGGGTCAATTTCACCTGCTTTAAAAAATATTTATTCTGGAGTTTTCAGCTTTGAAACATGTCAATTTGACCCACTTCAAACTTGAACTAAAATGGGTCAGTTTGACTCATCTGAAACTATAAAATGGGTCAATTCGACCCGCAATATAACAGCAGGGCTAAGCTCTGGTAGAGGAGCAACGTGACTCTATTATTACATTTTCTTTCTATATTTATGAAAAAATACTTATTTGTTGGAGTTTAAACTTCAAAACATATCAATCAGACTTGCATTAGACTATAGAACGGTTCAATTTGACCCACAGTATAACTGCAGTGTTTTTACACCTTTGTTTTTTTTTGTACATTTGAAAAAAAAACAAAAATCATTTTTAGCGTTTTATATTTGAAAACGTGACGAATTGATCCGCTTCAAACTTTGGAATGGGTCAATTTGACCTGCCATATAATAGCTGGGTTAAGTGCTACTAAAGGAGCAACATGACAATGTTGTATTTGTTGTAAAGGGCGTATAAGATTTCTAAGAATGTCTGTGAAATGGGACGTTCCCTTTCCGGGTTTTCTCAATTGTAATTTGTTTCGCCTTTTGTTAATTTGTTTTCTGAAATGTAAAAAGTGTTTCACAATTCGTTATGTTGTTTTACCCTTCCAGGCCACCGTAGGCATGGTGACGGCATCAGATTTAGTTTTTGCACACTGAAAAAAAAACAAAAAAAAAAATTTTTTTTTCAAGTTTTTAACCGACCAGCGAGTTCCATCCCAGTTTTAAACTTTCAAACATTTGACTCGCTATGAACTATGAAACGGGTCTCTTTGCCCCGCAGTATGACAGCAGGGTGATTCTTATCGGCATTTTTGTATATATATTTAACTTAATAATGAGTCAGTCTGACACACAGTATCAAACTGGCCAATATGACCAGCTTTAAACTGAGAAACGGTATCAGTAAACCAGCAGGTCTAAACTCAAGTAGAGGATCAACTTAACTTCGTGTATTTTTTTTTTGACTGACAGGCGTGGCAGAACAGTTTGCCATCGCCGAGGCCAAGCTGCGAGCGTGGGCGTCAGTGGACGAGGACGACGTGGACGAGGAAGAGGAAGACTCTAACGACGAGGACGCCAAAGCGGGCTCTCACGCCGACGTCACACCTCAGAGCACAGCAGGTACACCAAAACCATTTCCATGTCATCTGCCGTCATGCTGGCTCCGTCGCTGACCGTAAACCACCTTCCGTCCATCCGCCCACGCAGGTTTTCTGACTCTTTACTCCTCCCTTAGACGCCGCCCCATCCGGAGCTCTGGTCCGGTCTGAACGGATTACCGAAGAGGGCGGCGGCAGCGAGGTGTGCGTCCACCACAAGCCCGAGGGGAGGCCCGATCGTTTCGATTCCTGCTACTCTACCTCGCACTCGGAATCTCCCGGAGAGGAGGAAGAGGAGGAAGAGGATGAGGTTTTCCACGAAGCTCGGGTGTGGAGCTCCAGCGGCTTGCCGTTCGACCGGGCCTCCTCCGGGGTGGCGTCCCTGGATGAGGAAGACCAAGAGAACCGGGACGAAGGAGGGAAGAAGGAAGATAAGGAGTATTTGATGTGATGTGTCGTCCATGTCTGTGATTGTGGAGATGACGTCATCTGTTTAGCTTTGCCTTGTGTCCTTCTTCTTCTTCTTCTTCTTCTTCTTCATCATCTCTGTCTCCCGTCTAGTGTCAGGCCAAAAGCACCACTGGAGAATTGCGAGCGGAATGTAACACTGTCAGTTTTGTACATTTTATGGTGTCAAGTGTTGCTATGGCATTGTTTTTTTCTATGGAATATTTTGTAGTGTTGTATTTTGTCAGGGTTCATGCTGTGTCACGTGGATGTTGATACTGAATGTCCTTGCACACGTCAAAATATAAGGTGATTTTTTTTCTGGGGGGAGCACACGAGAGTCTTGTCGTTTATTTCCCGGCAGCTTCAAAGCAAAATGGCAAATGTGACCCAAAATGGCTGCTTCCACCTAAAATGGCCAACTTCTATTCAATTTAAGCCACGGGTTCTTTAGACTCCTTCATGCGTCCTGTTATGACAGACATGGCCACGCAATTTCGTGTAGATTGGTCAAACTGGTGTCAGGGGCTATTTTTTCAATTTGCAAAATTGCCTTTTTTTTTCAAATTGACACCAAAATGGCCAACTTCCTGTTCAATTTCACACTCGAGTTCTTTTTTAGGCGCCGTTATGATAGACGTGCACCCAATGTCGTATGGATCGGTCAAACTAGTGTCAGGGGCTCGTTTTAAACATTCGTGTAGCCAAACTGACCCAAAAACGTTTTATTCAAACGAAAATTCCCGACTTCTTGTTCAATTTCTGGCATGGGTCCTTGAGACTTTTTTGTGCGTCCTGTTATGATAGTCTACCAAATTTCATGCCGATTGGTCAAACTTGTGTCGGGGGGATATTTTTAAAATTAAAAAAAATTTTTTTTTTTTTTAAAGATTTTTTAAAATTTGCGTAAAGGGTCAAATTGATACATACATATGTACATGATACATACATATGTTGATACATATGTCCACCCAATTTAATGAATTTTTGGCAAACCGGCATCACGGGCTATTCCCCCCCCCCCCCCAACCCTCCAGGGGGCGCTGCTGAGTGAGTTTTGAGGCGCCATGATCGGGACCACTAAAATGCACACATTCTCACCAGCAAACACGATTTTGCCAAAACTGGTGCGCTTTCAGCAGGCACGTGCACAGACATTTTTCGGGGCAAGCCCCACCCCCCAAAAATAGGGTACCCTTTGCCAAACTTATTCATAAAATAAGAAAAAAACAGGAGTATATATTTAACGAATATATTTATTTCCTTTAACACAATCAACACAGTCAATATTACAATTATTAACAAAGGAGGTGACTATTAACAAACATCAGGTTTTTGTGATATCCAAAAATGAGATAAAAATAAATCATTCATAAAATACGCTATTAGTTAACCTATAATCTGTACAAAATAGAGAGGGGAAGTCACAAACAACTGAGATAACATGGTTACACAAATGCACACACCCTCTTATAAATGGAGACGTGGCTGTGTTCAAACGCATGTTAAATGGGGCTCAGCTCATCCCTGCCACCATTTTAAAGTGCCTCTGATGAACCCCAAATTAATGAAGGTGTCAGCATATTTAGAATTCTCCCAAAGACTCAAATAAATGGCACTCAAATATGAAAAGGGCTGCAGCAAAAAGGGCACTGTTTTTCATCAAGAGCAAAAGGGCAGGTGCTTGATCACCACTCGGCGTCTCTGTGTGCACGTGCCTGACTTTCGGGTATGTTGAGGTCCCGCAAAAGGAGATGCATTCATCAGAAGAATAAAAATAAACTGGCACCCCACCCTGGTGCTTGCGCACCAAAAAAAACCCCAAACTAACATATTACGGGCAAAAAAAAAAAAAAAAAAAAAAGAGACAAGACAACCATATTTTTTCCCAAGGTGCTTTTCCTTGAAACCAAAATCAGTTGCTCATGTACAAAAACATATTTCATGTTCTCTGAAAAGTAACAATGGCTGTTTGACTCCGAATGCATCATGGCTCTATTTACACTTGCATGTATGTTCATATATGTACAGGCCATATAAAGGGAGATAGTGTACTACAGACTTATTGCTGAACTAGAAACGCTGCAAACCAGCCTACATTGAACTCCGTGCGTTTTCTCTTATAGGCCGAGCGCTACGTTACATTCGCCGATGCAAACGGAGGATCGTCGCACACATTTACAGACATTTTACAGAAGAGCCCAACAACAACAACAAAAATGGCTCGAAAAGTGAAAGGGACGCACACTTGCATCCACATTTGACAGACGTAGACTCACAATTTGCTCTACGACAACGTGTGTGCTTCTAAGTTACATGTCAACACTGCATTCAAGGCCAGGCTGGGTTATATTTGTATATTCTTGGTCATATCATGTAATATAATAGCATATCATATACTCGTGTGCATGTTGCCATATGTTTGTGTGGCGATACAGTGGCAGTTTATACGGTTGTTACTGTACCTGTATATGTTGTTGCCCTTATAAAAGCCGCCAGAGGCTGCCAATCTAAAGCCATCGTGGTATTTACTGTGTGCTTCATGCGTATTCGGAGCCCTGGACCTGAACTTATACCTGTAGTTCTCTGCCCAGCCTGGTGGACCTTTGGAAGCTGCCTTTGTTGTCAGTAATAATAAGAGACATAGAGACGGTGGGGATTTTGTCGAGGAGGCTGACGAGGACGAAGGAGTATTAGGAATACACTGAAAAGAAAAAAATATGCAAAGATATTAACGTCACGGTCTTACTACAATACAGAATACAGAAAAAAAAGTAGTCTATTTTTTTAAGATTAACGTCATAATATTACAAGAATAAAGTTGTATGTTTTTGAGGGCAAAAAAAGGCCTATATTTTGGAGCAAAGTCATAATAATATGAGAATAAAGTTGGATATACTGCAAGACATCTTTATGAGATAAATCATACATGTTTTAGATTAGTCGTAATATTATGAGAATAAAGTTGTGTATATCACAAGTATCTTTTGGAGAGAAAAAGTAGAACATTTTTTAGATTAAAGTTGTACATTTGACAATTTAGTTGCATCTTTTCGACCCCAAAAATAAAACATTTGGCGATTCAAGTTGTGGTATTATGAGAATAAAGCTTAATATTTTGGACATAAACATATTTTTTGTGAAAAAAAATCTTTCCAAAATAAAAAGTGACATCAGCTCAAGAATGGTTGTATATTTTAATGAAAAAGTTGTGTGTATTCGAGATTAGTCATAATATTACGACTTACGCGAATGAAGTCATAGATTTCTGATTAAGTCACGATAGATAGAAAATCATCCATTTTTGTGATTCAAGTTATAATATTCTGAGAATAAAGTCGTATATTTTCGACATAGTCATACATTTTTCGAGAAAAAAACATCCTTTCTAAATAAAAAGTATCTTTTTGAGAAAAGTATTTTCAAAATAAAAATGTAAAGTAGTAGTAAAATAGTATCTTCCACAATTAGGTTGTACCTTTTCAAGTTAAAAAGTCACACATTTTTGCAACTCAAAGTAAAGTTGTATATTTTCGACATTAAGTCATATATTTTTCAGGAAAAAAAGGATCTTTTTGAAATAAATAGTTGTATCTTTTCGAGAACCGCTGTATATTTTGTGAAAAAAGATGTCCATATTCGAGATTAAGGTCATTATAGCACGACAATAAAGTCGTATATTTCTTAGAATGACAAAAATTCATATTTTTCGAGATTAAAGTTGTAATTTACGAGAATAAAGTTGTGTATCGCACGATTAAGTCATATCTTTTCGACAAAAAGTCATACGTTTTTGCGATTTAGGGTGGAATACTACGTGGATAAAGTCGTATGTTTTTTACATGAAGTCGGACATTTTATGGGGAAGTATCTGAAATATTTGTTTTGTTTTGCAAAAGTTGTTTCAAGAAAAAAGTTGTGTATTTTCTAAATTAAAATCTTATTACAAGAGTAAAGTCGTATATTTTTAAGAATAAATTTGTATATATTATTTTCTCGATAAAACGTAGTATATTGTTGAGATAAAAAGATGTATTTATCATAGAGAGTAAATAGATATTTTTCAGATTAAAGTAATAATTTTACAAGACCAAAGTTGTATATGTTCTACAAAAAAATGCATTTTTTAGGAAACAAATGTCAAATTTTGGGGGATAAAAAGTTTTAATAGTAAGAAAATAATAATAAATAAATAAATAAAGTTGTGTACTTTCATTTTAAATATAAAATGACTAAAGTAAGATTATTAAGAGATATAACTTCTTAAAAATATCCAACTTTATTCTCTTAATATTAGAAATAAAATAATACATTTGTATATTTGGGGAAAAAAGTTATTTTTGTGAATAAAGTCATATATCTTTTAGATTAAAAAGTATGTATTTTAGATTAAATATACCACTTTAATGTGGAAAAGATAACAATTTTCTCAAAGTTATACAGCCACATTTTTGCAACATTACAACTTCAAATAATACACTACTGCTTTTTTCTCCAAAATATATGACTATTTTCAAAATGATATACAACTTTATTAAGGGTGAGAACTTTAATCACTTGGTGCAATTTTTCTTTTCTTTTCGGTGTGGTTCTAATACTTGTTCAAAGCAGACAAACATAACAGAAAAATGAGTAACGTTGTCACAGACAGTAAAATTCACCCAAGACATGAAACAATGCAGGCTGGGTGAATTTGCTAAATTCCCTTTACTGCATTATTACTGTGTGATTATTGCATATCTGGTGATGAATGAGCCAACACCCTTTTACAAATATACTGTATACATACTGCATTATATATATGCTATAGAATCGAACCTCATACATCATACATGAGCCCATTATGGGGAATAGGTAGTTAACATCTGTGCTTTCCTCTCGATTTGGTCGCATGTGACTCATTTGTCTGTACAGAATGAATCAACGCGCAAGTAGATATTTAAAGATGAGAGCTGGTGATTCTACAATCATTCATAATTCAACATGCACCACCTTCGGTGTCCATAAACACATCAAAGACACATGGGTTGACGATGGGGATGATTATACCCGTAATCCATAGCAAGAAATACGGTAACCAAGGAATATTGTGACCTGACCGGAATATATTAAAACATTCATGTCATGATTTAAAGCAGGCGTGGGGAACCTCTTTTAAATCAGGGGCCTTAATAAAGTCATGGTAAATTTATGAAAACAAATATGATGCAAGGTTGTTAACTCGTTATATATAATATAATACAATTTCAAGTTGCATAAATGTCAATAACGTCTGTGAAACTTTATGAAATTTACATCAAGAGCATCCATCCATCCATTTTCTGAACGGCTTCTCCTCACAGGGGTCGCGGGGGTGCTGGAGCCTATCCCAGCTATCATCGGGCAGGAGGCGGGGTACACCCTGAGCTGGTTGCCAGCCAAGCGCAGGGCACATACAAACAAACAACCATTCGCGCACACCTTCACACCTATGGGCAATTTAGAGTCTTCAATCAACCGAGCATGCATGTTTTTGGGATGTGGGAGGAAACCGGAGCGCCCGGAGAAAACCCACGCAGGCACGGGGAGAACATGCAAACTCCGCACAGGCGGGGCCGGGGATTGAATCCCGGTCTTCAGAACTGTGAGGACCAACCAGTCGTCCACCGTGCCGCCTACATCAAGAGCATTTGTACAAAAATACATATATACAGGTGCATTATCATAAATTTTAATATGGTGGGAAATTATCTATTTTAGTAGTACAATTCAACAAAAAGTTCAACTTATGACTTAAAACCAGTTATTTTAAATATTATAGCTTAAGGCAAATGGAAATTAAGCAGAATTCACCATGTCAAGGAATTAGAACGTGATGTTAAAATCCAAACTTTTTTTTTAATATAGATTTTTAGATGGGAAAATATTTTTCAAAAGCAAATCCCCATGTATTTATTGAGTTTCACTTTTTGAGTGAAACTATTGAGAAAAAAAAAGCCCCAAAAACTTTTCTACCATATTCTGATTTAGTGAGATGCATCTGTATATTGTGAGCCTTCGTGGGTTAAATATTGTACCACGTCGGTTCCCCACCCCGACTTTACCGTAATGAAAAACCACGTAGACATGAGGTATTGCCGTACAATCAAATGTGTGTGATCGGGCAAAGTCACCCGACGAAGTAGAATATGCTGCCCTCTATTGGTCTGGGGTGCAGATAAGGCTGGCACTTTGATTGATTGGATTGGCAAAATCAGTAGTTCTCAAACTGGAGTTCAGGGATACCCGGTGGTCTGCAAAGCATAACTAAAAAAATTATTTGCAATAAATTATCATGCGGAATATATTTTTTTTTAAAGTGAATAACTACATATGGGGAATGGCATGCTAATAAAGACAAATCAATGACTTGGGCCAATTAAAAGCTCTGATGTGACTGCAATGCATTATCACAAAAATCTGCAATCCCTGCATCATTTCAAGAGTGGGTGAGGCAAAATATTTACGGCTTGGAAGCACCTACCTCAGGTCAAAACCTTCTAACGCGGATAAATCTTTTTTTTTTTCTGTCTCGGCGCAATGCATTGTTTTCCCGTGAGCAGCATTCAACTACTTTACAAGATGCACAGTGGGATAGACTGAGCGCACTATATCGACCAGTGATTCTCAAAGTGTGGTATGTGTAGTGGTACACGGCTCTCTCTAGTGGCAGGCCAAAAAATAAATAAAACATTTAAAAAAAGAAAACAAATATAACTCCCTAAACTACAGTTCAGTTGTATTTAACTTCAATTGTTTGCTTTCAAACATTTATTTAGGGACTATTCATCTTTTATTTGCAATACAGTGGTGTCTTGAAATACGAGTCTAATTCATTCCGCGCTCATGCTTGCAACGCAAATCATTGCTGCCCATCGAAACAAATGGAAATGCCATTAAGCCGTTCTGGCCCCCCAAAAACAATTTAAAAAGTCATCAAGTGTTTTTTAATGAGGAAATTTGCACTGTATAATATTGTACTTTGTAAAAATATACTGAAATGACAATTGAATAGAATGTCAAGAATTTGACAGTTTTGCGCGTCATGAGTAATTCATTGCAGCTCCTTTTGTTGCGTGAGACTTGGCCACCGGGGGACAGTATAATACAGTCATACTGACTCAGTAAACTGCAGTAATAATCGTTTTTTGCAGAGGATAAAGAATGTGCCTCTTGAGTATTGTTTATGAGTATATGCATGTGGCTGACAGTAATACGAAATATCCTTTTTAGGAATAAAAACTGTTTGGTTTTTGATGAATTGTAATGTTTGTCACTTGCTCTCAAAAGTTTCAGAACCACTGATGTCGGGATAACTTGAACACATTTGAAGAACCCTACAAAATGGCAAACCCACTATTTAGGATGTTAAATAGTGGATAGGGAGTCATTCCCAACATAGCCAAACTGCTGCTTAAACAAGGCAGTATTTAAATGGAACTATGGTATTGTAGGTATACAAATGGATGCAATGTCAACATTTATCACTCCGATTGGGCGTCAGCGATTGGTCTCGCCCCTTCGGGTTCTGATAGGTCCCCGCTAAGAGGCGGACTCCCGCTTGCTTGCTCCGCTTGGTCCGGCTCAGAAGTTTGGCCCGGCGGGGGCTCAAAGTCACAAACCAGCTCGGACTCCTCAGTGTGGGAGGGGCTGCAGTCAAAGGTAAACTCCGATTGGTCCTCGGCGAACGACGGGCTCTCCTGGAGCTCCGGCAAAGGGTGCGACGCCTCGCCCGGGCCGGCTTCGAAGCTCAAGCCGTCGACGGGCATCTCCTGGTACGCCACGTCCGGCTGGTCGTCCACCTGGTCCGGCGGGTTGGGTTCCCGCGGCAACGAGAGCCCCCGGTGGCGGATGCACAGCTTGTGGAGCTCCGTCACCTCGGAGATGCTGCTGGTGTTGCCGCTGTCACGGAAACTGGCCAAAGGGGGGCGCACTTTCACGCCGGTCACCGTCACTGAGCCCTCGATGGCCTTACGGAGCTGGACATGCGGGGACCAGGGGCATCAGTGACAAGAAAACAAGGCTGAAGTACACACATACCGATAAGCAGGTCACTTTTGAGCCCGATTACCTCTCTTGCAATCAGAGTCATCAAAGACCCTGTTATTGGACGTCTGTAAAAGATGATCCTGAGTGATTATCCTGTGATTTCGAGAGTGTTAAGAATGATTTTTCCTCCCTGATCTTCTGGGGAAAATGTTTGGGAATGACAATTATAAATGGTAGGAGAGATATATACATACTGATAATCGAGCAAAATGTTTGCATTTTCACCACTTCTTATCAAAGTCAGCAAAGGCCTGATCATCAGATGTCTCTAAAACCTTATCCTGAGCGATTATCCTGTGGTGCGGGGTGTATTAAGAGTGATTTTTTTTTCTTTCCCAATCAGTTTACAAAACAGACGGGGCAGACAATCGCTAATGTTAAACCTGTTCAATATTTACAATCACAAATTCTTGTGTGTGGTCAATGAGGTGTGTGTGCGTGTGTGTGTGTATGGAGTTGGAACAATAACCAGTAACGATAACCATACATACTGATAATCAGTCACTTTTTTTTACCCAATCCAGAAGTCAGCAAAGGCCCGATTATCGGATGTCTCTAAAACTTAATCTTGAGCGATCATCCTGTGGTGTGGAGTGTGTTAGAGATTTTTTTCTCTTCCCCAATCATTGTACAGAAAATCGTTAAGGTTAAACCTATTGAATAATTCCAATCACAAATTCTCATGTGTGTCGTCAACGATGTGGAGCACTGTCTAATTAAGCGAGGGACCTACAGACTGATTATCGGTCAGATTTTTTTTTGTACCCAATTCCGCCCTTCTGATCAAAGTCAGCAAAGGCCCAATAACCATATGTCTCTCATAGATTATCCTGAGCAATTATCTGAAATCTACTGCAAAATCTGGGGTGGGGTGGCAATTTCGGGACGACTCCATTCCAGGCCAGCCTGGCCAAGCGTCTTATTTTTTTTGAATAGGATAATTCCAATCTAATTTTCAACACACACAGCGATCTTTTAACAAAACAATTACAGACTACTATTCAACAAACACAAGACGACTTATAGGGAGCCTTATGTCAACAAAGCCGTGTATGAGCGCATCGGTCGCGAGTGCCGTGCACGCCAAGTGTTCCGCCCGCAGAACCGGTATCGGCTGCAGCATTGATTTGTGACTTTGTCAGACCCTCGCTGTTGTGCCGTGTGCGGTTCGACCAACAATTATTGTTAAGCAGCAGACAAGCCCTAAGTGGGTCGTCTCCGTCCCGCTACCCCCACACCAGTTGTGAACCAAAATGCGCAAAGCTGATAGATCTTTTCAGTGGAGGACGGATCCAGCAGCACGACTACGGATGGGCAAGGTGGGGAAAAAGGCAAACTATTAGACCTAGCAGACCACGCATTTGTTATGCAAATAATTTAGAATACAAAATTGTCAAATACTTTCGTCCTTATGTATTGCAAGCGTCGTTGATTCTTGTTGTTTCCCACCAATCAGAAAATGATCACGTCTCTGTGACCTGACTTTCTGCACACCGGGGGCCTTTACATTTAAATTCCTGGGCTGAATTTTGGGCCCAGTACGTCCGTGCCATCAATTGTAAAGGTTCGGTGGGATACACACATAGTGAAAAGTGGGCCGGATTTGGAGCCCTTTCAACCCTTCCAGTCAAACCCAGCAAAGTCCAATTATTGGATGTCTCTAAAAGATAATCCTGTGATGTGGGGTGTGATAAGAGTGTGTGTTTTTCCTATTAAGATGTTAAAAATCGTTATGGGTGTAAAGACAAACGCAAACCTCTTTGAGAGAGACGACACCGACCAGACGGCCCATGCTGGTCACGTAGGCGTGATCCAGACCCAGCAGGGAGAAGATGGTGTGGGTCTGCGGGGACATAAGAAAGAAAGAAGGATGTTAACAACAGCAGAAGCTCAGTCGTGAGCACAACGTGGGGTGGTTGCACCTTATGCAGGGAGGTTTGCTCCACTAACTGGAATGGAGCTGGGTCAATCTTGGAGTTCTTAAAATCCAGCGGCTGGTCCAGCTGCTGTTCCTCCCACTCGGCAACCTAAGACAAGAGAGCTGGACGTAATACTAATACTACGACTACAGGGTTTTCCCAGCACATACAATCTAATGCTTTTTAATGCTGTTGTCAACTTATGAAAAATGTAATGCCCACATCCTACTACATATAAATATATACATACACACACAACCCCAATTCCAATGAAGTTGGGATGTTGTGTTAAACATAAATAAAAACAGAATAAAATGATTTGCAAATCATGTTCGACCTATATTTAATTGAATACACTACAAAGACAAGATATTTAAAGTTCAAACTGATACACTTGGTTGTTTTTAGCAAATAATCATTAACTTGGAATTTTATGGCTGCAACAGGAGACTGAGAAAGTTGAGGAGTGCTCATCAAACACCTGTTTGGAACATCCCACAGGTGGGAACCGGTGGGTGCCATGATTGGGTATAAAAGGAGCTTCTCTGAATTGCTCAGTCATTCACAAGCAAAGAATAAGAGAAAATTGTGGAACAGTTTAAGGACAATTGCAAGGAATTTAGGGATTTCATCATCTGCGGTCCATAATATCATCAAAAGGTTCAGAGAATCTGGAGAAATCACTGCATGTAAGGCCGAAAACCAACAGTGAATGCCCGTGACCTTCGCTCCGTCAGGCGGCACTGCATCAAAAACCGACATCAATGTGTAAAGGATGTCACCACATGGGCTCAGAAAACCAACGTCAGTAAATACAGTTCGGCGCTACATCCGTAAGTGCGACTTGAAACTCTACTATGCAGAGCAAAAGCCATTCATCAACAACACCCAGAAACGCCGCCGGCTTCTCTAAGATGGACTGATGCAAAGTGGAAAAGTGTTCTGTGGTCCGACGAGTCCACATTTCAAATTCATCCATGCATCCATCCATTTTCTGAGCCGCTTCTCTTCACTAAGGTCGCGGGCGTGCTGGAGCCTATCCCAGCCATCATCGGGCAGGAGGCGGGCTACAAACGATTCGCGCACACATTCACACCTGAGGGAAATTTTGAGTCTTCAATCAACCTACCTTGCATGTTTTTGGGATGTGGGAGGAAACCGGATATATGCACATCTGCCTCACAGTTCTGAGGACAGGGGTTCAAATCCCGGCCCCGCCTGTGTGGAGTTTGTATGCTCTCCCCGTGCCAGCGTGGGTTTTCTCCGGGCACTCCGGTTTCCTCCCACATCCCAAAAAAATGCAGGGTAGGTTAATTGAAGACTGTAAATTGCCCGTAGGTATGACTGTGAGTGCGAATGGTTATTTGTTTATATGTGCCCTGTGATTGGCTGGCGACCAGTTCAGGGCGTACCCCGCCTCTCGCCCGGAGATAGCTGGGATAGGCTCCAGCATGCCCGCGACCCTAGTGAGGATAAGCGGAACGGAAGACGAATGAATGAATGGTTCAAACTCTCATCAAACATCAACACAAAGGGTCCTGCTTTGTTAACTGCAGAAATCTGTTTTTTGAAAGACCTCAGAGATACTATCTGATGCATGGGTGGTGTTGCACTGCAGTGTACCAGTGCACCTTTGCGTTCAAAGTCGCATGTGAGCCAAATACTGCTCGTAGGTCGCTGGTCTTCCCCAGTGTCTGTAGCGACATGGCTGGGGGCGGTCACTGCGGTTGTAGCCGTAGCAGCAGCTGTCATAGTGGTGGTGGCGACAACAGAAGTTGCGATGTTTGTCACGCCAAATAAATTCGGCACAGTCAACTGCCGCCTGCCTTTATTCGCCGACTTGTGATTAGCTGATAGGATGTGCAATTTCACAGCGTTGACGCCCACTGTGAAAAGTTTGGAAGTCTTTTTGCAAACGCTGCAGAACGCCTCTCCGGGTTTACCGGCGACATTTCTTTAACCGGGTTTTGAAAAATTCCTCAGTCAGCCACTTCAGCTGAAATTTGCATTTCCCCCTTTTTTTCCCCAACATATTCATTTTCACACTTTCGACACAGCATGAGCTTGTTCACAGGACGCAGCAGTCCAAACATTTGGTGTTTTGACTTTGTGCACCGGCCGTAGACCAAAGTCAATTGAACGGTCAATCGATACACTGTACTTTTAATCAAAACGTCAATGTTTATAGAATCAAAATAAATCGTGAATCACAATGTTTGTCCATCAATTGGATTACATTTTTTTTAACGCCTCTGGACATTGTATTTAATGCTTTTCAATGGCATTTAAGGCCCTAATTTTTCACAAAATCCATTTGACTTAATGTTTTTTAATGACCCGTGGAAACCCTGTCCTACTACTATGACTAATACTACTTTAGCGCCTTTATTCTTCTGTGTTTGATTGTCAGGTGTCACCTCAGTTGGGCTCATACAATCTTCTACATCAGTTGATTCCTGTTGAGACAAAATATATTTACATACACAAACACTAATAATAATAAGAAGAAACAGAACTACCAAAAAATTTATGTACGTATGTATATATGTAAAATGAAATGCTGTGGAACTAATTAAAATGGAAGAAATGTTGCATGTGGGAAAAAATAAAGTGACATTAATTGATAGAGGTGTCCATGAATTTAGGAATTTTAGTATGGTAATAGAAAATGTGACTGGACTCTGACTCTCAATTGCTCATCAGATGCCGTTAACGCGTTACCAAGTACAAGTAAAGTACACGTTACTTCAGAATTTGACCATTTTGAGTAACGGGCAAAGTAACGCATTACTTTCTCCCGGAGAGTAATCAGACAAATTACTTTTTCAAACCAGCAATACTTACTTTTGAGTCATCGATGTCTCTCAGTAAGTACTGATTTGTGGCTGCTGGTGACTTGAGAAATTGCAGTCCAGCCAGTGAATAACATTTCACCATTCACCCACACTACTGATTTGGGAGGTGATTGTTGATTCGACAATGCAGTGACGATGCAGAAATGCACAATTTCCCTATTGCCACACTATTTTTGTTGTTTTCCTTTGTAAAAAGTGTATTTGATTGTTGTTACTTTTTTATTTACACATTAAGAATGCAGTTTTACTGTCGTGTTAAGCGCGCAATGCATTCTGGGTTAATTATTGATACCGAAATGCGTGGTCATAAATCGTCATACAATAAGGACAGACTCACGGAAGGACTTACAATACTTCCATCCAGCCATCCATCCATCCATCTATCCTCACAAGGGTCGCGGGAGTGCTGCAGCCTATCCCAGCTATCATCGGGCAGGAGGCGGGGTACACCCTGAGCTGGTTGCCAGCCAATCGCAGGGCACACATAAACAAGCAACCATTCGCACTCAAATTCACACCTACGGGCAATTTAGAGACTTCAATTAACCTACCATGCATGTTTTTGGGATGTTTTGGGGATGTGGGAGGAAATCACTTTCACGTTTACGTATACGCACTCACAAACGCACGCACACACACACAGTTGCCTTCATGGACCACAATCGGCATCCATCTATCAGTAAATTAAAATTAGAGAAGTTTAGTGAGAATGGTGTGCTTACGTTTAGGTACTTACTGTACTGTGTTGTCATGTCAAGTCTGCACTAAGTTGCTGATTTAAATTGGCTTCAACTAGACTAATATTTAAGTTATTGATTCATATTGATGACATCATTCTGCAACTTGTGTTGCAGAATGACTCACCCCACACAAAGCATGCCACGTGTAACTTTACTGTTTCCTTGAGTGAGTGTCACTCTATGTGTTCATTGAAAGCATTTGGAAAGTTTGCTGTGCTTTTTTTGGTGAATGTTCAATAAGCCACCATGAGGCCGAAGAAAGCGCCCTTTGAGAAAGAAGACGAGAATATATTTTTTCACATTGTTTCCAGTGTGTTAAACTATAGTTATTCTTGATCAAATGCATTTTCTGTCAATATTATGTGCAGAGGTAGGTAGGAACGCACTATTTACTCTGTTACATTGACTCAAGTAATATTTTGTATAACTTGTACTTGTCACGTGTGTGTGGACTTCCATTGAACATGAGTTTGAATGTGATCTGTTACTCCTGAACATAGCCACATCCCAGTTATAAGAAGGATTGCGTCCTCGTGCAACCAGATTTATTTTTATTTATTTTATTTAAACTTTAACCAGGACAAGAAAGCAGAAAGTCAAACCCAAAGTCCAAGTCAATCACATAAATTTAGTTTAGTTTATTTTCACCTAAATATAAAAATAAATAAATCGAGTTGTACAAATTCTAGGTCACATTAATGGTTTATTTTGGTCTAAATTCTTTTACTTTACAAAAACCTGGCATTTAAACAGGGGTGTGTAGACTTTTTATATCCACTGCAGCTCTGTTCATGTTTTTGTAATCTCTGCCTGGTGAGCCTATTCTGCCATTTAACAAGTGGAAACAAAATAATATAAGACCATTTCTTGGAGCTGAATTGGCCTCAATACAGCCCCAAGAATTGGAATTTGCACATGCATATTTATTTATGTTTTTCATTTTTAATTTTATTTGACATTCATGCTCTGATTCAAAAAGTACATAAATGAGAAGTTACTCAGTCAGTACGAGTCGTTTTTTTTACACTGAATACTTTCTGACTCAAGTCTTTATTGAGGAGTACTTTTTACTTTTGTTGAGTCATTATCCTAACGGAACAATACTCGTACTTGAGTACAATATTTGGCTACACTACCCACCTCTGATTATGAGTGTCTGGAAAAGGTTCACATTATATTGTATGGGAAATACTGTTTCAGTTGTAATCAGACATTTTGTAACGGATTAATCACAAAAACGGACATTCCACGGTATGTGTGAGTGGGAATACTTGTTTGTCTATCTTTACTCTGCGATTGGCTGGCAACCAGTTTAGGATGTACCCCACTTCTTGTCCAAAGTCACCCAGGGTTAATTGAAGATTCAATTGTCGATTGATGTAAATGTGAGTGTGGATGGTTGGTGGTCTATATGTGCCCTGCATTTGGCGACCCCAAATACTTGGGTCCAGTACTACGTGTGTGTCGTAAGGCAACAGTTACCAGGCAAAAGACAAGACACACTTACAGCCATGGAGATCCTCACACGTTTGGGCTTCCTTCTTTCAGACGGGACCGACTCGGATGGACTCTTCTCACCGGGAGGGGTGAAATGAGAGCACAATAAAACAAAAACTAAATATAAGTACACAAAAACACAGACCATGACAGAGGCTTCTGGACAAGACAATGGGTTGCAATTCAAAATATTTACTGTGTAAGTAGCTCACAGGTTGAAAATTCCATGAGCTTGTTCCAGCTCCACATGAAAAGGATGAAAATAGCTACTAAATATGACTTTGCAAAGAAGATATTAGTTAAAACAGTTTTTATTTTTATTTTTTTAAGTTTAGTTGATGTTCGGCGGCACGGGGAGCGACTGGTTAGAGCGTCAGCCTCACAGTTCTGAGGACCGGGGTTCAATCCCCGGCCCCGCCTGTGTGGAGTTTCTACACGTGCTAGTTTCTACATGTTCTACACGTGCCTGCATGGGTTTACTCCGGGCACTCCGGTTTCCTCCCACATCCCAAAAACATGCATGGTAGGTTAATTGAAAACTCTAAATTGCCTGTAGGTGTGAATGTGAGTGCAAATGGTTGTTTGTTTGTATGTGCCCTGCGATTGGCTGGCAACCAGTTCAGGGTGTACCCCGCCTCCTGCCCAATGATAGCTGGGATAGGCTCCAGCACGCTCCCGACCATAGTGAAGAGAAGCGGCTCAGAAAATGGATGGATATATATTTAAAATGTAATTATCACTTAATTAAAATTAAAACAATTAAATACACTTATCATCACTGCTATTATCATTTAGAAATAATTACATTTAAAGTAAATAATTAATAATAATTAATAAAATAATGATAAAAATGACATTAAAACTTGTATTAAAAATGTGTATCTTGACAGGTGCAGCTCAGTAAATTTGAATATTATGGTTGAAAAAAATCATCTATTTCAGTAGTTCAATTTAAAAAAAAGTCCAAATCATAGATTTATTAAACAGAATTCTTTTTTTTTTCCAGAGAGCCAATTCCTACTTTATTATTAAATATAATTTCAAATATATTTTCAAAATATATTAATTAAATTAAAATAAGTATTAAATTAAATTAAATTAAAATTAAAATATTAATTGATATTTAAAATTAAATATTAATTAATTAATTTAATTAAAATTAAAATAATTAAACCAAACATTAAATAATACATTTTTTTAAAAGAAATACATTTTTAAGAGTTAAAAATATTACTAAATTCAATTACAAAAATAATAAAATATTAAAGATTTCAATAATGAAGAATAAAAAATGGAATACAAATTGAATTGAATCTTTTTTTTTTCATATGAATATTTGCTGTAATTATGACTTCACTACTGCTTGAATCAGAGACTAAAGCACACTCTGATCTATGTACAAATTCAGATTACGTTGCTAGCGTTGGAATGGAACTCTGTCGTAAACCGAGCACACCCTGTACATGTATCTTATGTTTCCATATCTGATGCTGATTGGACAGAATGAGTTGAAAGACACCAAAATGTTATCCTATTTAAGAAAATGTGCAAAGAGTGAAGCACTAAATACTTTCCGAACACACCATAAGTCACACTGTTCAACTCTTCAGGTCTCACCTCTAACAGCTCCTTGTCTTGGTCAGCACAGGACAGTGTCTGAGAGCCTTAGGGGGAGAAAAAAAAACACATTCAGATTTTCAGATCCCAAAAGGATTGGAATCACGCAGCGCCTCAGCAATGACGTACTGTTGGGCGTGTCGGCGTTGCTGACGGCCGACACGCTTTTCAGCGCCGATTTAAGAGGAAGCTGAATGTTGGAGCCCACCCGGCTGAAGGAAGAGGACTCCTCTGTGGAGATCTGGATGGAAGATACATTAACAAAAGAGAGCCGCAGACACGCACAAAAAAGGAAATGCATACAAAGGATCACATGCACGGGAACCAAGGAGACAGCACAAGTAAGGGCACAGACGACAAGAGACACACAAGACAAGCGTGTTAATGTCAATTGAAAAGATATTTGAACAGTTTACAATAGGGATGAAACGGTTCAAAGCACAGTGGTGTCTTGAGTTTAATTCACGACCACGCTCGTAATGCAAAACATTCTTATCTCAAATCATCTTTTGCGATTGAAATGTAAGGGTAAAAAAAACAACCCAATGTGTTTTTAATATAAAAAAATAGCAATAGCACTTTATAAGTAATTTATAAAAACACATAGCAATGGCATAATTAAATACAATGTAAACCAATAAAACAGTTTTTGCCACAGTTTTTGCTTGAATTCAATGGACATTGTGCTGCTTCGTCTGGTGTTAAAACCTTGTTATACAGTACCTTGAAACCAGTTGCCACAGAAAGAAGAAATAGAGCTGAAGTCTTGAATCAAGAGCATCGTTTGGCGGGGCTTAGTCCCTGATCCAAATTTAGAAATTGTTCCCAAAAACATTTTTGTCGAAAGGGGGTGTGGGGGGGGGGGAGGTTGGATTCTTTATTTTCAGTAATTATGTTATTTCTATTTTTGTGTACAACGATTGCATTTAGAGGGGCTTAAGAGGCATTTTAGGGTGGCTGAGACACAACAAATTTAACACAACTACATACAACAAAATTTTGGGGGGAGCTTAAAACATTTTTAGGGGACACCGCCCCAAAATAGTCCTAGCGACGCCACTGTCTTGAATCTTAGATTAGCTTCCTTGCCAAACACAAGGTAATGTTTGTGTGTGCTTATAAGAAGACAGTAGTATCGTTCACTATAATTTGTTCTGATCTTGGAACTGATATTGTGTTAATTTGTTTAGACTTAGTTTTACGACTGCACACGCTGTCTAATGGTGCAATTAAAGTGAATCACCTGTTCGAGGTACACCTGCACCGATAATTGTGATTATTTTGCACATCATAACAATATGAACTTTTCTACACTGTTTCGTCTGTACTTTACATCCAAAGCACTTACCACCACGGTGTTGCACAAGCTCCATCTGTGCCTTTACCTCCTGTTACATGCATCCCACATGCTGGGGCTTAAGTCTAAGCGCTACTTCCCAACTCGAGCAAGGAGTCAGGACCCGTCCCGGTTGGACCCGCCCTCACTCTCGGGCCCCCGCCCCGGACGCCTCCACACCTCTTGGGTGCTCACCAGGAAGCGAACCCCTTGATGAGCGTTGCTGTTGCGTGGAGAAGTGGGGGCGCTGTCGCTGGTGAGGCTGGTCAGGCTGGTCAGGTTGTCGTTGGCGTCGCTGTCCAGGACCAGCTGGCGCAGATGGGTCAGGCGGCGCTGCCGACTCAGCTGCAGTGAGAGCAAAGACTGGAGCTGAAGCTTCTCGATGGAGCCCAGGAGGATCATGGAGTCTAGAGCGGGAAGTGGACGGAAATTGGCAAGGGGATGTCACATGTGCTTGCATAACATTAACACTTAACAGATCTGGATAAGAATGGAGAAGTACACTACTGTTCAAATGTTTGGGGTCACTAAAAATAATTTTTTTTAAAGAAAAGCTCTGTTTTTTTTCAGTCACGTATTGTTTAAGTTACTGTAGAAGAAGGGTTTGGTAAGAGAAAAATGCAATATCTCAAAATTATTGTTTATTATTATGAAAATTTGGAATTTGGGTACAGATTTGAGCAAAAATTCCGAAGTTGACGAGCGTGATTTGCTTTCGCGGGCCACGTAAAATGATGTGGCGGGCCGCATCTGGCCCGCGGGCCTTGCGTTTGACACCTTTGTGCGAAAGGGTTCTAAGTGACCCTCAAACTTTTCAATGGTAATGGTAGTTGTCATGGTCTGTGTTTTTGTATACATATATTTAGTTTATGTAAAATCGTTTTTAAGAGTACAGTGAGGTTTGGACTATAAGCCGCAACCTTTTTCCCCAAGGGCTTTAACAATGATGTGGTTTATTTTTTGATTTTCTCGATCCCAGTAGTATCACATGAACTCACCAGTCATTTTTATGTATCAGAATTTTTTTCTACCAGCTCCATCTTGAAGCATGTTTACGTTTTGAAACAAATCCACACACACTGAAGAATTTGGCTCAGTATTCATATCTGGTCTGCTCAAGCATCACGCCCCAAAACGTGACATATTATTTTTATTCCGCGCAATTTGTTGTCAAAATACTATTTGTATTTTGATAAATTCGGGTATATACAAAAGCATGTCCCAGACATTATGAAAACACCTGGAAACCGTTCTAAATAGTGAAAAACAATTGCATAACATTTCTCCTTTAGAAGACATCCTGCCCTACCTCGAGATTCAACCAAGGCGAGCGTCTTGAGCTGACCAGTCACCAGCATCTCCTGCAGCTCCCGATAGGACGAGGTGAGCGTGATGAAGCGTACGTCCCGCACCATGATGTCCTCCACGCGGATATTATACTTCCTGCAACATGGAGGGTAAGCAACGAGGCCAATGCGAAGCAATGAAAAAGTCTGCTAAAAATTTAGTTATATGGGATTTTAATATAGTGGACTATATAGTTAACTTAAAAGGTCCATTAAAAAGCCCTATATAGTGATTCGGAAGTGGAGAATGAGTGAATGACTCCGAACGCAACGACTGCGTTCATTCAGTCCCTACTCCTGAATCACTATATAGGGCACTATATAGTGGGAAGAGAGTTTTCCCAACAGCGTAGAGACTCACTCGTGATGCCCCATGCCCAACTCCGGAAGATAGGGCAGCTTCTTGATGCGGATGATGGAGTCGTACAGCGATGGCTGGAGCGCCTGGGCCACGGCGTTGGCCAGGATCACCGCGATCATCACGGGCAGGATATGCGAGATCTGACCGGTCAGCTCAAAGACGATGACCGCGGTGGACACGGTGTGGGTGACGGCCCCGGACAGCGCTGCGGCACCTGTGCAAGGAGCGGGGAAAAATAAAGAATAAATAGCAAATAAAGTTGAAGCTTACTGTAAAATTGACATAAAATAAAGAGAATTAAACCTTGTACTGAATATTTAAACACCAAAATGTTCTACCAAACTATGTAATTTCATCTAACAAAAGTACGCTATCTTAATGCTAACATAAAATATGAAATGCCATAGACTAGCTAATGAAATTAGCTTAGATTATAAAAAAACCTTCAAACAACTGCTACTTTAAAGCCTGCAGCACACCAAGCGACTCGGGCGAAACTGACAGAACAGTTTCGCAGAGTGCGGATGTCAGCCACTGGATTGGCTGTGATTCAAAATTTTTAATCGCCTGTTCATGGCGTCGCAATGTCGCGGATGTAACAGACAATCAAAAAATGGAGATGAGCTTACGCCCCCAAAGCTTCCATTGGCGCCTCAAAACCCAATACAGTGTCGCAGTTCTTTCGTTGCAGCGCACCGGTGGATGTGCGGTCGCAAACTGTAATTTTTCCGCAATGGTCCACTTCAGCCACGTTCGGTCGCGTTGCTCAATGTGCGGCGAATTTGTTATTTATATATTTGGCCATATGGGACAGAAAGACAGCCTTGTGCCGAGACCCTGGTGATCTTATCTACAAACCATTTTCACTTTCTGGTCTGCCCAAGATAATATTGAACCTAAGTGGGATCAATTTTCATCAGTCACATCCCATAAGATGCAATGAAGTGATAAAAATGGCATTGATTCCTGAAAATTGGGTCTGAAGCCAAATTAGCTACAATTCGGCCACACTGTAACGGAATCGAATAATTTGGAACAAGCCCCGACATGAATAGCAAAAATAAGCCTGCAATTGACCCCCCTAAAAATTTTCAAAATGACCTTTATTAATACTGTAGTTTAAACCATAAATGTACCCTAAACTAGGATACCAAAACATTTTAATAGCATCTAAAAGTCATCTTACAACATTACCCTTGATTATACAGACCCTTTTCGAAAAATGTTAATATCATGGAAATGTTTATTTATTTACATAATTCCATTCAAAAAGTTAAACTTTCATAGATTATAGATTCAGGGCCCACAATTTAAACATCCATCCATTTTCTTCGGTTTATCTGAGGTCGGGTTGCGGGGGTAGTAGCTTTAATAGGGAAGCCCAGACTTCTCTCTCCCAGCCACTTCAACCAGCTCTTCTGGGGAGATCACGAGCCGTTCCCAGGCCAGCGGGGAGACATACTCTCTCCAGCGTGTCCTGGGTCGTACCTGGGGTCTCCTCACGGTGGGATGTGCCCGGAACACCTCACCAGGGAGGCGTCCAGGAGGCATCCTAATCCGATGCCCGAGCCACCTCATCTGGCTCCTCAATGGGGAGGAGCAGTGACTCTACTCTAAGCCCCTCATGGATGACAGAAGTTCTCACCCTATCTCTAAGGGGGAGCCCAGACACTGCGGAGGAAACTCATTCCGGCCGCTTGTATCCAGGATCTTGTTCTTTCGGTCACGACCCACAACTCGTGACCTTTGGTGAGGGTAGGAATGTAGAACGATATGTTAATCTTCAATACTTGGTTGGGAATCCTTTTGCTTTAATCACTGCCTCGATGCACCGTGGCATTTAGGCAATCAGCCTGTGGCATTGCCTGCGAGTTATGGAAGCCCAGATTTCCTTGATGCTTGCTGTCAGTTCTTCTTTGTTTTTGGGTCTGGTGCCCCTCATTTTCCTCTTGATAATACTCCATAGATTCTCAATGGGGTTTAGATCCGGCGAGTTGGCTGGCCAGTCAAGCACTGTGACGGCATGTGCATCAAACCAGGTTTTGGTGCTTCTGGCGGTACGGGCAGGGGCCAGGTCCTGCTGGAAGATGAAATCGGCATCTCTATACAGATCCTCAGCAGAAGGAATCATGAAGTCCTCTAAAACATTTTGGTAGACTGTTGCAGTGACCTTGGATTTAAGAAAGCAGAGTTTACCAACACCTGCACTGGACATGCACCCCAAATCATGACTGACTGTGGATGGACCTCAAGCAGCTTGGGCTCTGTTCTTCACCAGTCTTCCTCCAAACCCTTGGACCTTGATTCCCGAATGAAAGGCACACTTTACTTTCATCGGAAAAGAGGACCTCGGACCACCGGCCAACAGTCGAGTCCTTCTTCTCCTTGGCCCAGTTGAGACGCTTCCTACGTTGACTCAGGCTCAAAACCCGACCGCATCTCCCGTATACCTCTGAATGTTAAGGTTTTTGAAACTCCTGCCTCATTGCACTCTTTCTGGAACTCTGCTGGATTTTTGAACCTTTTCTGTTTGATAATCCGCTGAAGGTCATCTCTTTTGCTGGCACATTTTGTCCTTCCACTAGACTTTCCATTGATATGCTTGGACACAGCACTCTGTGTACAGCCAGCCTCCTTCGCTATGAACTTTTGTGGCTTACCCATCCTATGGAGGGTATCAATGATGGTCTTCTGCCCAGTTGTCAGGTCTGGAATCGTCCCCATACTGAACCCAACCGAGGCAATTGAACCAAACTGAAGCAATTTAATGACACTTGGGGAAACCCGTGCATGTGCTTTGAGTTCAGTAGATGATTAGTGTGTGACACTCAGTTTAAAACATTTATGGCCTGTAATTTGGGGTGATTTCTTCACAGTATTCTGATTTTTTGAATTCCTGATTTTTTTAGGTTTTATGAGATGGAACCCCAAATTATGTAAAAATAAACAAATAAATACTTGTTTAAATTGTGGGCCCTGAATCTGTAATCAATGAACGTCTAAAATTTTGTCTGGAATTATGGAAATAAATAAACTTTTCCATGATATTTAAATTATTTTGGAAAGGGTCTATAAATGGCTTACAGATACCGAGAGATGCTCACCCACTACAGCATAACCGCCAGGCACTATGGGATACACGCTGCCGTCGGCATGGATACCACCAGGAAACATGGTAGCCATGATCTCTCCGACAAGTCTGCCAAATCCTGCACCTAACCATCACACACATTCACAACATGATTTTTTATTTTTATTTTACTACGATGAGAAATAACTTGCGCAAGATATGACTTACCGATGAGGAAAACTGGCATGAAGGCCCCACACGGAACGGGCATGGTGGTGGCCACAGCGGACATCCAGAACTGAGACGACAGAGTAGACATTAAAGTGGACATATTATGGAAAATTTACTTATTAATAGCTTGTATACAAATAATGGAGTCTCTCTCCCACCTATCACGTTTAAAATTAAACTAGTAAATCTTTAGTTTTCTTACTTAAATGGGGATGAATTCTGGCTAGTTTTTCCTGGCGCCGAGTGTATAATGCAAGGGGCCTAGTCGGCCACTTGTGGAAAGCAGATTTTCGGACAATTCTTTTGTCTTGACTTTCGGGCAAAAATTTGACTTACTAGCGGTAGATGGTGGCAGCTAACTTCAAGAAAAGCAGCAATTTGTTAGATAGTAAACAGTTATTCAAAAAAGCCATTCTCAACTGAAGTCTACTGCAAAACTAAACATAAAAGAAAATACAATTACATGTATATTTAAAACCACCACATAACTGCCTTAGGAAAGTCAACTAGCTGAACGCTAACACACAATGCAAAACATCATAGACGGGATAAAAAAAACTAGCATCGATGCCACATTAATTACAAACCTTTCAACACTTATATGTGAACTCAAGCGGTACAAATAGATTCAGACAGAATACAATACTTATATATATATATATTTAGTTATATATTCTTTATCCTCCGATAAAAAATACTAATATTACTGTGGCTTACTGAGGAGTGACCGTCTCCATACACACTATATTGCCAAAAGCATTTGCACACCTGCTGCCTTGACGTACATATGAACTTAAGTGACATCCCATTCCTAATCCTTCGGTCCACGCTTTGCAAATATAACAGACTCAACTCTTCTGGGAAGTCTGTCCACAAGATCTAGGAGTGTGTTTATGGGAATCTTTTACCATTCTTCCAGAAACGCATTTCTGAGGTCACACACTGATGTTTGAAGAGAAGGCCTGGCTCTCAGTCTCCCCTGTAATTCAACTTAAAGGTGTTCTATTGGGTTGAGGTCAGGACACTGCAGGCCAGTCAAGTTCATTCACACCGACTCTGTCATCCATGTCTTAATGGACCTTGCTTTGTGCACTGGTGCACAGTCATGTTGGAAGAGGAAGGGGCCGGCTCCAAACTGTTCCCACAAAGTTTGGAACATGGAATTGTCCAAAATCTCTTGATATGCTGAAGCACGCAGAGTTCCTTTTACTGGAACAAACTTCCTTTTACTTCAACAAACTTTACGCTTGGCACAATGCAGTCAGACAAGTACCGTTCTCCTGGCAACCGCCAAACCCAGACTCGTCCATCAGAATGCCAGATGGAGAAGTGTCAGAACACATCTCCGTGTGGCGTGTTTTACACCACTGCGTCTGACGCTTTGCATTGCACTCGGTGCTGTATGGCTTGGATGGAGATGCCCCGGCCATGGAAACCCATTCCGTGAAGCTCTCTGCAGACTGTTCTTGAGCTAATCTGAAGGCCACATGAAGTTTGAATGTCTGTAGCGATGAACTCGGCAGAAAGTTGCCGACCTCCTTGCACTATGCGCCTCAGCATCCGCTGACCCGGCTGCGTCAGTTTACGTGGCCAACCGCTTCGTGGATGAGTTGCTGTCGTTCCCAAATGCTTCCATGTTCTTATAATACAGCTGACAGTCGACTGTGGAATATTTAGGGGTGAGGACATTTCACGACTGGACTTGTTGCACAGGTGGCATCCATCACAGTTCCACACTGTAATTCACTGAGCTCCTGAGAGCGACCCATTCTTTCACAAATGTTTGTAAAATAATCTGCATGCTTAGGTGCTTGATTTTATACACCTGTGACCATGGAAATGATTGGAACACCTGATTCAGAGTATTTGGATGAGTGAGAAAATACTTTTGGCAATATAGTGTGTATCGTATGTCTGTAAAATATTGCCCCCAGGTGGCCAAGGCACGCCCAATGGAAGGAGCAGCACAATATCCATTGAATTGAAACAAAACAATGTGCCAGAAACTGTTCATTTCTTTACATTCTATTTAATTAAGTCATTACTGAATGTTTTTATGAAATACAATTTTATAGAGTGCTATTTTTATTGTTGATAAACACACAATGAAGATATTTATGGGTTTTTACTTGGGAGGCTAGAATGGGTAAATGGCCTTTCCAGTCACTTCAATGGGGACCGATGAGTCGAGATACTAGTAGTTTGGGTTACAAGCGTGTACCAGTAATACAGACGCACCTTCATGACAATGAAGAGGACGAGCGTGATGAATACGTTGACCTGGGGGTGCTTCCAGCCGTGGTGGTGGCTGATGTAGTCGAACTCCTCGGCCACGCCCTGGCGGCACCACGTGCGGTTGTCAAACAACGCCACCAACGACTCGTGCTGCGTCAGCTGAGGTCACAACCACAAGTTACACTTAACAAGCATCTGGGAAGTAGTAACAAGCGCTTCAATTTTCCCACATTTTCTTATGTTGCAGCCTATTTCCCAAAAGGAATTAATTATTTTTTTCCCTCAAAATTCTACACACGAGCCTGTATATAGTGATTGAAAAAAAAAAAAAAATAGCAAAAGTTTTCTTTTTCAGTTCTTTTTTCATGGTGCCATAAAGGGGTTTTGTGTGTAGAATTTTTAAGGAAAATGTTTTTTTTTTAGATCAAACAATTGGTTAATTATAAATAAATTATCAATAAAAAATTTGTTTTTATTATTAAAATAAACTACATATTTTACATACACACTTTTATTTATTCTGTCAACTAATTTGTCAATTAACTCTAATCAATAAAAAAAGAACGAATTAGTATTTCATTTTTAAAATAAACTATTTTACATATTTTGCAAACACATTTAATATATGTATTATATAGATATAGCAAATACATATAATATATAAAATGTATTTAATTAAATAAGCGGTTGAAAAATAAAACTCAACTATTGCTTTTATATTAAAATAAACTGCAGTATATTATCCATTTTACTTGCACCTTTAACAATGTACGTGTATTTTTATTGAAATAATTGCGTAATTAATTATAATTATGGTACCACTTATAACATTTTTTTTTTTTAAGGCCTTTTTAAAAATCAAATGTGGCCTTTGAGCACAAACGTATGTAAAATGTACACTGTAGGTGACGTTTACCTTTCTTCAAAATGGTCCTCAATCATTTTACCCGCCAAAAAACACAGCGTCCTCACCTGGCCTGCCATGAACTGCCCGAAGCCCGGCGGGAACGTGAGGGTGGACACCAGCAGGGTGACGAGCGCCGGATACGCCAAACGCCTGACAGGAAGAGACGGACTGCGGGGTCATTAATGGGTACACTCGTCATCGAGACGGGGTAGATTTTTATTTTTCAAGCGCAGGTGGTGAGGGAGCAGCGTCTGCAAATAGCTCCTGTGTGATGTGTGAGACTAAGTGACCCAATTAACACGCCACCAGGCCAATTTTAACCACAAGTCTGGGGCAATGCACCGCAATTTTTATCCTTCACCAACATATTTAAACGTCAGTCGATTTAAATGTGGCTTCTCTTCTTTCCACCCTAATTTGGACTTCCAACTTCTGAAAATAATCAATAAAATAAAGCCTAGTCTGTAGAAGGCTGCACTATGTGCACAATGTATTAGGACATGTGACACTTAAGTGGAGAGACCCCACTTGTGGAGAAGAAAATGGGCATGTGTTCTTACTTCACATAAATGTTCAAGATGTTTAACATTTACAATTAGCGTCCTGTTTTTTGAGCAGATCGGAGAGGAAATATCACTCTTAACACACCATAGGATGATTGGATGAGATAATCTTTTGGAAACTTCAGATATTTGGGCCTTTTCTGGCTTTGATCGTTAGGAGGGAAACGGCTCAAATTTGGCCCGATTATCGGTCTGTCTGTATCTCCATTTATCCTCCAACTCCTGATCCCTCGCTTTTCTCCAGGGCTAACGTGAAAGTTAAACCTTACGATCGCAAATACGTGTGTGTGGTCAATACAGAGTCCAGCTGAGCCACGGATTCCGTGATTGTGATATGTCACGGAACGACAGCCAATTAGGAAGCGACACTCTTCTTCTATTTCTTCTTCTGCTATGAACTTTTTTTCTTTTTTGTATGTTCTGGGGAAGAGATTTACGATTAAGATTATGCGTGTGATGTGCTGCTCATATGGAGTACACCTCACACTTTAATAAGAGTAGTCAGAATACAGTGGACCATTTCTTTTCCTCTTCATGTTAGGGTCTATCATGTTAAAAAGCTGTTAAGCTGTTGAATACCAGTGTGTACCCCATTTAAAATCTCTTGTTAAGGATTGATTAGCTTGTTAAAAACAGTTAAATTCTCACTTGAGATAAAGCTCAGCAATCCCTGGAGTCTCGACTACAGTCCTGCTGCTTTGTGGCAGCTTAACAATTAGAGGGCTACTGTGAGGGCGCCACTCAATTGCGTGGAAAGGATTAGATACTTACTTCCTCAGCAAGAGCTTGTTAATGGTCTTCTGCTTCCTCATGCACTCCACGATGAGCCGGTTCAGGTAGACAAAGAGGGCGCCACCGAAACCGCAGGCGATCCTGCAAATAAAACACCAATGACATCAGAGACTCCAGAAAGTCTTTGACTCTTCAGGTTTGGGTTCATCGACTGACTTTCTGTTGTTATTATTAAGTATTAGTAGAGTATAGTGATTGGGCCAGAGCCCTGAAACGAATAGCAACAAATGTGAGTAACTGACACCCCCTGTAGTACCACATTATGTAAAAACATGAATAAATTTTCACTTCATGATGTAAAAAAGGCAGACTGGGGTGGTGGTCCCCCTTTTTAAGAAAGGGGACCAGAGGGTGTGTTCCAACTACAGGGGGATCACACTGCTCAGCCTCCCTGGTAAGGTCTATTCAGGGATGCTGGAGAGGAGGTTCCGTCGGGAAGTCGAATCTCAGATTCATGAGGAGCAGTGTGGTTTTCGTCCTGGCCGTGGAACAGTGGACCAGCTCTACACGCTCTGCAGGGTCCTCGAGGGTGCATGGGAGTTCGCCCAACCAGTCTACATGTGTTTTGTGGACTTGGAGAAGGCGTTCGACCGTGTCCCTTGGGGAGTCCTGTGGAGGGTGCTTCAGGAGTATGGGGTACCGAACCCCCTGATACGGGCTGTTCGGTCCCTGTACGACCGGAGTCAGAGTTTGGTCCGCATATCCGGCAGTAAGTCGGACTCATTCCCGGTGAGGGTTGGACTCCGCCAAGGCTGCCCTTTGTCGCCGATTCTGTTCATACCTTTTATGGACAGAATTTCAAGGCACAGCCAAGGCGTAGAGGGGGTCCGGTTTGGTGGCCTCAGTATTGCATCTCTGCTTTTTGCTGATGATGTGGTTCTGTTGGCTTCATCAAGCCGTGAGCTCCAACTCTCACTGGAGCAGTTCGCAGCCGAGTGTGAAGCGGCTGGGATGAGAATCATCACCTCCAAATCTGAGACCATAGTCCTCAGTCGGAAAAGGGTGGCATGCCCTCTCGAGGTCGGGGATGAGATCCTGCCCCAAGTGGAGGAGTTCAAGTATCTTGGGGTCTTGTTCACGAGTGAGGGAAGAATGGAACGGGAGATCGACAGACGGATCGGTGCAGCGTCTGCAGTGATGCGGACTTTGTATCGGTCCGTTGTGGAGGAGCTAAGCCGAAATGCGAAGCTCTCAATTTACCGGTCGATCTTCGTTCCTACCCTCACCTATGGTCATGAGCTGTGGGTCGTGACCGAAAGAACGAGATCCCGGATACAAGCGGCCGAAATGAGTTTCCTCCGCAGAAACTCTCTAAGAGGAAACTCCTCTTAGAGATAGGGTGAGAAGCTCGGTCATCCGGGAGGATCTCAGAGTAGAGCCGCTGCTCCTCCGCATTGAGAGGAGCCAGATGCTGTGGCTGGGGCATCTGATTCGGATTTGCCTCCCGGACGCCTCCCTGGTTAGGTGGTCCGGGCACGTCCCACCGGAAGGAGACCCCGGGGACGACCCAGGACACGCTTGAGTGACTACGTCCTTCGGCTGGCCTGGGAACGCCTCGGGATCCCACCGGAAGAGCTGGATGAAGTGGCTGGGGAGAGGGAAGTCTGGGCGTCCCTGCTAAAGCTACTGCCCCCGCGACCCGACCCGGATAAGCGGTAGAAAATGGATGGATGGATGGATGGATGTAAAAAAGACACATTTTGTTATAGGGTAAATTTTGTAATAAAATTCTTCACATTTTGAATTAAGTTGTTACAAAATGTGGGTGTTGTACTTTTATTTATTTAAAATTTTATAATTTGGTGTATTATGTAACAAACCACTAAAATGTTTGTCTTGAAGCTATAATATCTAACTTCGGTTGCCCCCTGTGTTGGAATTCAACATTACAGCAACAGAGCCGACGATTCAACATCATTTTTTTTTCTTGTTTTGAAGCACAACCGTTGGGGAAAAAAGATGGATTTGTCAGAAGACGCAATTGTAAATACCCTATAATTGTTGCCGTTTGTGCATGGATTGTTCTGATGGTGCTGAACACAACGTGCTACTACACTGAAGACGCGCAATTATATATTTAAACATGCCTGTATCCTGTAAAAACTAAGAAAAAATGTTTGCTTAAAAATCTGAGCTATTCAAGGGCGTAAACGATGAACCGCGATATAGTAGCGGAACACTTTATTGAAAAAGACAAGAGTGTAAAATGAAGTAAATCAATGGGGAAAAAAGTTAATTTCATGCCCGGATCAGCAAACACAAATCAACTCAACTCGACAGGAATGCAAATGAGGAGGCTGAAAGGATGGAGACGTCCTTCACAAACCCAAGCGGCGACAAACTTGGCGATCAGGTTAAGCTGCCCCGGCTCCGAAGGCACGCACTCACCCGAGGACGGCGAAGGCCGGCAGCTCCTGAAGGTCGAAGGGGAAGTCCAGACGGAAGCGAGTCTTAAAGAGAGCAGTGATGGTCTCTGACGGAAAACAAATTAGTTTAGTCAACAAATGTGGCATACAAACATAATGAAATCCTTCCTTGAAATCCTTCATAATTAAATCCAATCAAAGTTTTGAAACATTTTGGCTTAGCAGTTAATATGCTTGCAAACACAGAGGTGAAACGGTATGAAAATTTTACATCACGATTATCAGTATAATCTTGATAATGCTTTTTTTTTTTTTTAACATTTATTGTTGTTTACATATAACATGTCACGCACACAGACAGCCTAGCGCCTTCTCGCTCTCCCTCCCTTACCTGTTTATTCAGTCTCTGTCAATACTAAATACGATATTAAAGATAATTATAAATTGGAAATGGTAATACGGTGGTGCCTTGAGATTCGAGTTTAATTTGTTTGGTTCATAATTCAGAAACACTTGTATCCCATTGAAAAGAAATGTAAATGCTGTTAATCGGTTCCAGCATCCCAAAAAACACAACCCTAATTTTGGGGAAATAGTACTCTATAATATTGTACTTCTTAAAAACTGTAATATTGTACTTCTTAAAAACACACAGTAATGACATAATTAAATAGAATGTTTCTTCACTTCCTGACCACACTCACCTTTGCTCTGGACGGTTGACCCCAGGTATTTAAAGTCCTCCACCCTTGCTATCTCTTCTCCCTGTAGCCTCATTCTTCCCCCACCACCCCTCTCATTCATGCACATATATTCTGTCTTACTTCGGCTAATCTTCATTCCTCTTCTTTCCACTGCATGCCTCCATCTTTCTAACTGTTCCTCCAGCTGCTCCCTGCTTTCACTGCAGATCACAATGTCATCTGCAAACATCATGGTCCACGGGGATTCCAGTCTAACCTCATCTGTCAGCTTATCCATCACCACTGCAAACAGTAAGGGGCTCAGGGCTGAACCCTGATGCAGTCCCACGTCCACCTTAAATTCTTCTGTCACACCTACAGCACACCTCACCGCTGTTCTGCTGCCCTCGTCCATGTCCTGTATTATTCTAACATACTTCTCTGCCACTCCAGACTTCCGCATGCAGTACCACAGTTCCTCTCTGGGTACTCTGTCATAGGCTTTCTCTAGATCTACAAAGACACAATGTAGCTCCTTCTGACCTTCTCTGTACTTTTCCATCAACATCCTCAAGGCAAATAATGCATCTGTGGTACTCTTTCTAGGCATGAAACCATACTGTTGCTCGCAAATACTCACTTTTGTCCTGAGTTTAGCCTCCACTACTCTTTCCCATAACTTCATTGCCACAGCTGCCGCTCACGTTGTCCAGCTGCCTTGTGTCAACCGTCGAGACCTTCAAGTTCCTGGGAATTACAATCTATCAGGACCTGAAGTGGGCGACCAACATCAACTCCGTCCTCAAAAAGGCCCAGCAGAGGATGTACTTCCCGCAGCTTCTGAGAAAGCACGGCCTGCCACCGGAGCTGCTAAGACAGTTCTACACAGCGGTCATCGAATCAGTCCTGTGTTCTTCCATCACAGTCTGGTTTGGTGCTGCTACAAAAAAGGACAAACTCCGACTGCAATGGACAATCAAAACTGCTGAAAGGATTGTCGGTACCCCCCTAACCACCATTGAGGACTTGCACGCTGCCAGAACTAAGACAAGGTCGTGCAAAATCCTCTCGGAGCCTCCGCACCCCGGTCACCAGCTCTTCCAGCTCCTTCCCTCATGTAGGCGCTACCGATCAATGCAAACTAGAACTAGTAGACATTCCAACAGCTTCTTCCCTCTTGCGATCAACTTCTTAAACACCTAACCTATAATTCCATTACAACAAGCTGACAATTTTTTGACTTGAGTTCGTTGTCACATATTACTTGTGCACTCACTGTAGTTGTCTCGCCATGCTGCACTATTTGCATATACTGGCCACTCATGCCAGATGAGCATCTGCTCCATTTGCACACTGATTGAGGAGTATCTGTAACATTTGCACAACCAACATTGTCCCAGGTGATCGCACTACTCGTCACTTTAAACCGCATACACTTCTTCTTTTTCTTTTTAGTTCTAGGCTCTGTGCTTTCCTCTTCTCTTTCTGCCAAAGAACCCGCTTTCCACCTCTTCTTCTTCTTTGTCTTCGACCCACAGTAGCTGAATTTCCAACGGCGCCCCGCAGGTTGACGGCGCCGGTGGCGGACATTGTTAACCTGGGCCACGACTGATCTGGTATGGAATTCTTTGGATGAACGCTCATATTTGTTTGGCAAGGTTTTAAGCCGGATGCCCTTCCTGGTGCAACCCTCTGCATTTATCTGGGCTTGGGACCGGTCTACAGTTTGCACTGACTTGTGCCCCCCATAGGGCTGCATTATACAGGTGACAGTAGACTGTGGAATATTTAGGGGTGAGGAAATTTCACGACTGGACTTGTTGCACAGGTGGCATCCTATCACAGTTCCACGCTGGAATTCACTGAGCTCCTGTGAGCGACACATTCTTTCACAAATGTTTGTCAAAACTGTGCATGCCTAGGTGCTTGATTTTATACACGTGGCCATGGAAGTGATGGGAAAACCTGATCCTGATTATTTGGATGAGTGAGCAAATACTTTTGGAAATATAGTGAATCTATGCTAGTGACGTATAGTGACAGCCAGAACAGTTAAATGCTTTTCCACTATATGCAGAAGGTATAATTAACCTGTGTATCTTTTTGTGGCATATTTGCTTTGTGGTCTGCTGTGAGATTTTTTTCCAATATATAATATCTGCTTTGGGCTCAGCAGAGGTTGAGAAACACTGAGGAGAAGTTTGTAAATTACCCTTTTTTCAACCCGTTCGATAATGCTCAGTATTGACAGATACTAATTTTGTTGGAGACAAGTAGCTACTGTTTTGAAACAATACTAACAATCGTGATGGAGAAAACAGATGTAAAGTTCCCCACATACTGTAGTCCGCAAACAATGGGTCAAGAGGTAATAAGAATGGAGTCTGTGGTTGTGTACCTTCTTCCTGGTTCCACACGGCCAGCACTCGGAAGATGAAGGCACTGAAGGTAGCAGCGAAGAAGCCCCTCCAGTAGTTCCTCACCGCGAAAAACGTCGACGTGACCTCGATGCTGAACAATACCCCTTTGGCACATGCATAAAAACTCAACTCAATTTTATATATACATAAAATAAAAAAACAAAGCTTTAACAAATTGCTCCACATTAGATCAAATATAAAGCACAATAATATAAATAAATACTATTTTGTCCTCATTAAAATACAGTACACAAAAGGTTCTCCCTTCACAGTGGCATTTGGCATACAGGATCCAGTTTTAGTTCGTCTTGTTGCACTGTCTACAGATTCTATTTTCGTGACGGGCTTAAATCAAATGTGGCGCATGGCATAACTGTATATGGAATAAATGCTTAAACGGCTTTCTATAGGTGTCATCTTACCTCCAATAGGTGCAGCAAAGCAGCAGCCCACACCCACCGCACAAGCAGCAGACAGCATTTCAGTGTTTCTCAACTCGTTCTGTCCAATCAGCAGCAGATATGGAAAATAAAACACAGAAACATACACAGGGTGTCCCCGGTTTATGATGGAGTTCCGCTCCTATGGTGGCATCTTAACCTGATTTTGAATGGGTCATAGTCTATCTATATCATGACAGTAACTATTTGTGGAAAAATTTATACAAGGGTGTCCATATAATCTGGAGACGTGCAAAAATGCATATTCAATATCTTAATTACCCAAGTCATTTTTAAATTACTGTCACAATATAAATACCAATGTGCTTGCTAAAAATGGTTTTACCTACGTACAACCCAATTCCAATGAAGTTGGGACGTTGTGTTAAACATAAATAAAAACAGAATAAAATGATTTACAAATCATGTTCAACCTATATTTTATTGAATAATAAACAAATAACATTTAAGGACAATGTTCCTCAATTGCAAGGAATTTAGGGATTTCATCATCTACGGTCCATAATATCATAAAAAGGTTCAGAGAATCTGGAGAAATCACTGCATGTAAGCGGCAAGGCCGAAAGCCAACATTGAATGACCGTGACCTTCGATCCCTCAAGCAGCACTGCATCAAAAACTGTGTAAAACATCAATGTGTAAAGGATATCACCACATGGGCTCAGGAACACTTCACAAAACCAAAGTCAGTAAAAACAGTTTGGCGCTACATCCGTAAGTGCAACTTGAAGCTCTACTATGCAAAGCAAAAGCATTTATCAACAACACCCAGAAACGCCGCCGGCTTCTCTGGGCCCGAGCTCATCTAAGATGGACTGATGCAAAGTGGAAAAGTGTTCTGTGGTCCGACGAGTCCACATTTCAAATTGTTTTTGGAAATTGTGGACGTCGTGTCCTCCGGGCCAAAGAGGAAAAGAACCATCCGGATAAAGTTCAAAAGCCAGCATCTGTGATGGTATGGGGCTGTGTTGGTGCCAATGGCATGGGTAACTTACACATCTGTGAAGGCATCATTAATGCTGAAAGGTACATACAGGTTTTGGAGAAACATATGCTGCCATCCAAGCAATGTCTTTTTCATGGACTCCCCTGCTTATTTCAGCAAGACAATGACAATGTGTGTTTTTATTTCTGTTTAACACAATGTCCCAATTTCATTGGAATTGGGGTTGTAGATTTGAAAAGGTTAAAAGAAGGAAACTGGTCTCTTCTTGTTTGTTGAAGTTGTTATTTTCCGAAAACTTTAAAAAAATGACTTTTTAATTGCTGTATGGTATAAGACTAACAATATTTTAAGAAGTGAAATGTTCAACAACAATTGGAATATTAACAAATAACATTTTCAATATGATTTCCAACATTTGTGATGCAAAGGTTACATCAATTTTAGCACATGCTCAGGTTGTACATGTTCAATCATGTGTGTTGAATCTGTGATTTTCATTTAACATGCCTTTTATTCAATTTATCCATCCATCCATCCATTTTCTATCCCGCTTAGAGTATATCGTTACTAGGTGAGCTGCAACCTGATATATGAAAATATTAAATAACACGTGTGTTTAAATTGTTTTCAACAAAGAAATTACACATCGACCTTTATATCACAAATTTTAGAAATGTATTGTAGATGAAAATTTAATTTCTTGAAAATATGCATAGTACGCTCATAAATTCAAAACGTCGTATGCTGCTACCGTTGAAAACCGAGGACCCCCTTGAACAGACAGCTGACATTCAAGCAAATACGTACACACAGGTTGTACAAGCAAAATGCTGCCCTACAAAGCTGCTGTCATCATTTCACATTCTGTATGACACATGTTGAAATCGTGGAAGGACGTGTTTGCACAGAATGATGGGCGACGCGGATGGATGACACACTGCACTCAAATGTACAAGCATCCATCTATCATGCCCGCAAATGGACGGAGCGTGTGGAGGGCCGTTTGAGCCTTTATTCCATATCATTCATGTCCAGCTTAAGGTTTATGTACTAGTATGCTCCTTGTCCTCACTAGTCAGACAATTACACCAGTAGACCGACTGTGTCTTACGAGTCATGTTTTTTCCCACTACTACTGTAGTACCACACATGGGCTGTTGCTATGTTACTAGTAAGACACAGTTATTGTATTAGTACGCTGAATTGTCTTATTCGTGAGGACAAAGAGCATACTAGTATATGGAGCAAAGTCTTGAATAATTATTATTCAACATTCTTGTACTAGTGTCCATGCACTAGTATGCTCTTTGTCCTCACTATGAAGACAACTTTGGCATAGTAGTAGGACAACTACATGTTACTAGTGAGGCAAAACTGTGCAGTAGTTGACAACTGCGTGCTACTCATGCTACGAGTAACATTATAAAATTCAACAAATTAACATATCGCGCTTCACTCATAGCACTAGTAGCGCATAGATGTAAATTAGTGGACCGTTTTTCCTCAATAGTAACGTAGTTATCCTGCTAGTGTGCCAAAGTTGTACTACGAGTGTGGCAAAATGTCATACAGTAGTGGAAAAAAACTTTATTAGTAAGACACAGTCATTCTACTGTTTACTAGGAGAAAGAGCATCCTAGTACATGGACTTGAAGCTGGATATTAAGCAAAGTATATCAAATAAATAACATCCATCTTAAAATTGCAATAGTAGGCCAAAGGTGTCGCTAGTAGTGGAAAAAACTTTACGACTCGTACAACAGTTGTTCTACTAGTGCGATGAACTGTCTTTCTAGTGAGGACAAAGAGCGTACTAGTACATGGACCTTAAGCTGAATATGAAGGATATGGAATAAATGCTCAAATGTCTTTCCATGATTAATGTTGATGGAAGTGGCCACAACTCATACCTTGCTTCCCTCAAAGGGTTCTTCCTTTAGCAGTGATAGTGGCGGGGGAAAAGAGAGAGATGTGTGAGTAGTGGAAGTGTGCACAAGTTACCCTTTCTCTCTTAAACGAGCAGCAAATGAACTCAGGCAAACAGTCTTGGGTGGACTGAATCAACATCTTCCCAGACTGATTATCTTTAAATGGGAGGTCGACCCCCTTGGACTATTTGAGTCTAACTGAATGTGGTGTTTTCTCCCCTCCGCATCACCGGCGTCCGTCTTTGAGAGTGTGTCCTGTTGAGTGGTAGACACACCGACATCAAAGCTTGCATTTGGCACAGTCTTTTGCTCGCAAGACCAGAGACATGATGAATTTTGGAAGAGTAGATTGACAGAGGCTAGATTTACACTGCGTGGTTCAAGTGACACAATCCTGATTTTCTGCTCTCGAGTGGTGCAATTGGGAGATGAGTTATGGCAGCGGAAAATAAATAAATAAATAATAATAATAATAATAATAAATGAACCGGATATTTTCAGATTTAAATCAAGCCTCTTTCGAAAGTAGACAAACCGCTATAGGTGAATCCGCAGTATACAGAAACTATATTAAATCCATCCATCCATTTTCTGAGCCGCTTCTCCTCACTAGGGTCGCGGGCGCGCTGGAGCCTACACCAGCTGTCATCGGGCAGGAGACGGAACTGGTTGCCAGCCAATCGCAGGGCACATAGAAACAAACAACCATTCACCCTCACAGTCATGCCTACGGGCAATTTAGAGTCTCCAATTCATGCACGTTTTTGGGATGTGGGAGGAAACCGGAGTGCCCGGAGAAAACCCACGCAGGCACGGGGAGAACATGCAAACTCTGCGCAGGCGGGTCGGGGATCGAACCCGGGTCCACAGAACTGTGAGGCTGACGCTCTAACCAGTCGACCACCGTGCCGCATATTAAATACATTTTCTAAAAAATATATTTTGCCCTTAAAAAGATGAAAGAGGTCTGTAATTTTGATCATGGGTACACTTCAACTATGAGAGACAGAATGTAAAAAAAAAAAAAAAAAAAATCCAGGAAATCACATTGTATGATTTTTAAACAATTTATTTATATATTCTGATGGAAATTAAATATTTGGACAGTGAAAAAGTTTAACTTAATACTTTGTAATGAAACCTTTGTTTGCAATTACCGAGGTCAAATGTTTGCTGTAGTTCTTGAGCAGGTTTGCACAGACTGCAGCAGGTGTTCTGGCCCAGTTTTCCATGCGGATCTTCTCTCAATCCGTTATGTTTGGGGCTGAAACAGACTTTCAACTCCTACCACAGATTTTCTATCGGGTTGAGGTCTTGAGACTTGCTAGGCCACTCCAGGACGTCGAAATGCTTCTCACGGGGCCACTCCTTAGTTGCTTGGGCTGTGTGTTTGGGGTCACTGTCATGCTGGAAGACCCAGTCACGTTCCACCTTCAATGCTCTTATGGAGGAAAGGCGTTTTATGCCCAAAATGTCATGATACATGACCCCGTTCATCCTCTCGTTAATATGGAATTGTCATCCTGTCCCCTTTGCAGAAAAGCAGCCCCAAAGCATGATGTTTCCAACCCCATGCTTCACCTTGGTGATGGTGTTCTTGGGATGCCACTCATCATTCTTCTTCCGTCAAACACAGCAAGTGGAGTTCATAACAACATTTTTCATTGGAGGTTGGAGTCTGACTGTTTGAGGGTGTAGTCAGGTGTCTTTTATACAGATATTGAGTTAAAACAGGTGCCATTAATATAGGTAACGTGTGAAGGATAGACGAGCTTCCTAAAGTTGAAGCAACGGGTCTATGAGAGACAGAATTCTTGCTGGTTGGTAGCTGTCCAAATATTAATTTTCCGCAAGAATATACAAATAAATCATACAATGTGATTTCATGGATTGCTTTTTCACATTCTGTCTCTCACAGTTGAAGTATGCCTATGATGAAAATGACAGACCTCTTTCATCTTTTTAAGTGGGACAATTTGCACAATCTGTGGCTGTCCAAATGCTTTTTTTCCCGACTGTATGTCATTGGAGTTGGGTACTTGGTCCCGCAGTGTGAATCCAACCTGGATATGCTGTGTGAAATTTGTCCTTAATATCATAATAAACACATAATAAAGTTAACAGCTGTATTCTGAAAAGTCTGGTTTGATGCAAAAAATCTGATGATGTCAGACTTGGTTATACGATTATTCATTCAATTGTTAATGTACCATGGCATTTTATTAAAATCAAATATTCATAAGGGTTTGCCAAAAGGCTTAGTGTGCCCCCATGAAGTCCGTTCTTACCATGCAGATTCCACCAAAAAGAGCAGCCGTAAATTTGCTGAGAAGGGCGGCGCACAGGCTGGCAACATGGACGAAAGGCCCCTGAGGTGCAGGACAGAGAATGGCAGAATTAGCAGAACGTAAACTTGTTTTAACACCTTAATGCCTTGTATTACAACAGTCAGATGTCCCTAAAAGATTATTCTGAGCGATTATCCTACAGCGTAGGATGTATCAAGAGCGATTTTTCTTCAGAAAAGGTGTTGGGTCCAACGATGGTAAATGTTAAGCAGGATACATGATTTGAGTCGGATTCCCCTCTTTCGATCAAAGTCAGCAAAAGACCGATTATCAGATGTCTCTAAAAGATAGAGCAATTGACAAATTAACTATCAGTCTGTTTCACGTAACAATCACAAAGTTCATGGATTTGGCCGAACTCGGTGTTCACCACACAGGTAAGGATTTGCCATTGTAACTATTGAACAAGTTCAACATTTACGATTGTTGGCCTCGACTGTTTTTGGGTAGGAAAAAATAATCTCAACGGACCCCACACCAAAGGATAATCACTTAGGATAATCTTTCCGATACATCCGAAAATTGGATCTTTGCTGGCTTCGGAATGCTAAAATTCAGCCTATCTGTGTATGTGTACCCCGCTTACAGTGGTGGTTTCCGGTATGTGCAATATGTGCGGCTGCAAAGGGCGGCATTTACGTCAAATGGTTTTCTATTGGTATCATCCATCCATCCATTCATTTTCCGAGCCGCTTCTCCTCACTACGCGGGCGTGCTGGAGCCTGTCCCAGCTATTATCGGGCAGGAGGCGGGGCACACCGATTTTATGTTGCACTAGAGCAAACCAACTATTTGAACGGCAGATCGATCTATATTCAAAACAAAGAACACACTCAATTAGGGTTTTCGGTGTGGCCCTACAACATATTGTCGCTGTCGAGTGATATACTCGCATCGCCAAAATGACTTTTCAGGAAATTGCAAAAAAACTCTTTCTTGAGTTGCCAAACACTGCATCGTTCAAGTAGATATTATACCTTATATTGCTATCCTATAATGGCGCACACCAACATCAACACTACACGACTCCAAAATCATGTTCAATCGCTAATTTAATATGCTCAAAAACTCTTTCCTTGATTAAAGTGGACGTTGCCGCTGCAAGCCTTGCACATTACAGTCTGCGCTCACGCCAACACCCTACAAGACAAAAAGCCTTTGGTACTTCACAAAAGCAAACAACTGTGGTTACATCACCTTCCCAAGGTCTTAAAGCCATGAGTGCTAAAATAAATAAAATGATGAGCTGATTAAACAGTTTAATAGGCGGAAATGAATCTGTATGCAACTTACCTTCGCAGCTGACCATTTCCTTCTGCACTGAAGTAATTACAGCTATCCATTTCTTTCATTTTTTAAAAATTTATTTGAGTCATCCCTACTCAAATGTATCAAACCTACCTATTCTCACTCGTTATTGTCTAAAAGAAATATCCAGACTTTCAATCTTGAGCTGACAAAATGTCGCACGGCTCCCGCAAATTGAGGGAAGGCTAGGGGGGGTTGATAGATTTGTTCTCAAGTTATTTTCAACACTTTAAATTTGTTAACCTTGGGTAAAAATGCGGGGGACTGACCAATAGTAGAAATATGTGCAAAAATATGAAATAGACCATATTTCGGGTTTCCGCCCGACAGCGACAATATGAGAAACGACTTGAGATAAATTTTGTATGTATGAACACAATTGCAGTGAGTTGATGAGCCTTCAAATCCTGTGGAAAAAATGGAAGAGCAGAGCCACTTAGCAGTGTAATGTTCATGAGACAAAAATAAGAGACAGGAAGCTGTCAAGCATGAAAGATCGCCACAGATCCTCTACCTCCTTCCCCAGAGGCATCCCGCTGCCCAGGGCACAGGTGAGCCCGATGACCTTGGCCACAAACGTCTTAAAAGTCAAGTACTCCTTGAGGACCACTCCCCTCAGGATGGTCTTCATCTCCGGAATGCCCGAGCCTGAGGAACGACAAGATACCAGGTGTGGCCATGATGGAGTAGATGAAAAAGAGGAGTTGAAAGAAAGCAATTACAGAGGAATAAATGAGGAACAAAAAGGAGGGTGACGAGAGGGTGGATGCGCTGATTGATATTCATATAATCTTCTGTATGCACATCTCATCACAGCGATATTTTACGGATTTCCCGCCGACGTGAGCATGAAAGGAGGTGTACGTCCACGTCCTTGGAGGCCTTATGGTGCATTACAGAGCCAATTACATTATTCAAACACAGAGCAGCGGCTGCGAATCGGACGATCTGGAACATGTGTTGGTGAATTAAGTCTTTAAACGTGCGCCTCACCCACGGCCTGAGGAGCCAGGATCTGGGTAAATCCTGCAGAGAATGTGATGAGCACCACGGGGTAGCTGACCCAGGCGATGTACTGCAGCAGCAGATTACTGTCCAGGCCGCCGTACATCCACTTCTGTGCTGCACACACATGCATACACAACACACATAGAGTACATACAGTATCAGTGTCGGTGAAATCTTCACGTCTTACAGTGGCTTGCAGAAACATTCATGGGCCATTCAACCGAATCGGTGCCGTGTGCGTCTCCAGGAAATAAAATGTACAAATGCACAATAAAATTAACAGTAAAATACTTTTTATACAGTTCATACAGTTTAAAAGCCATGTCCTAAGATAAGACTTTACCATAAAATATAATTATTTAAATCCTTCAGAAATGTTTTTTTTTTTTTTTTTTTTTTTTACTCCTCCCAAAATTTGTTTAAATTCTGCTTTAGTCGTGTTCCTGTTACCCTTTGAAAATTTCTGAATATACCACAAGTCACATGGTCCACAGGAAGTTGCATCACTGAGATCCTCTGCAGGCCATGGGAAGGCCAAAATTAAGTTCACACATTTACAGTATTTTTCTATATATTTGATGATATTTTAGCTATGACTTGAGGGGTTTAAATCCAAGCTCAATCCTGTAACCGAAATTCATTCATTCATTTTCCGAAGCGCTTATCCGCACTCGGGTCGCGGGCGCGCTGGAGCCTATCCCAGCTGTCTTCGGGCGAGAGGTGGGATACACCCTAAACTGGTCGGCAGCCAATCGCAGCTCACCTAAATTGTGTTTTTAAATGTTATTTTTTTATTTTTTAAATGCATTTTTTATCGAATCACTATAATGTGTTTAGTGTCAACATGCTATTAGCATAGTTGCTATGTGGTTATAGTTTATGCATTTTCTATTCTATGCTAAAAATTCACTTCTGTTACTTTCAGACCTGGTACTCAAATAAGGACATTCAATACAACAAAACAATGACATAAAAAAAGAACGTTTCCGGAATAGTTCTATATGTGCATTATCGGATTCATGGTTAGAAACAAAATGACAGAAATGTCAGTTTATTTTGCGATAGTTACAACAAGCAAAAAAGTTTGACGCCCCTGTCTAGACTGCGTATCAGATCTCTAAAGGGTTTCTTGTCTGCTCAGTGGCTCTTTCCTACCTTCTTGGCAGAAGGCGATGGCGTAGTCCATGACCCAGCTGACCAACGCCATGAGCAGCCCCAGCAGAATGAGGAAGATCCAGTCCTCACCCACCCGCGAGATCAGGAACTTCTGGCAGCTGGATGCACACGCTTGAAGGCCGAGCGGTGGATTGAGAAAGAAAAAGGAATGACTTTAGCTATAAATCAGTAGGTTGTGAAAGAAAGGGCCTGATGCATACACAATGTGAGAAGAAGGCAAGAATATCCGATTTTACATGTTGAGACACGTTACAAGGGCAAAACAAATGGAGCATTGTAAAGGTTACATAGCTAGGGA